>NC_066585.1:117127676-117433585 GCF_024323335.1 Lathyrus oleraceus
CAAGGTTTTTGGAGGTGCTAGAGTCAAGAACAAACTTAGGTTTCTGGGATTTTGTTTCTCATCTCTTGAATTCATATATTTTCAAAGTAATATTTATTATATTAATATCTCAATTTGAATTCATATTGAGGGCAGACGTACCCATAGTGAGGTCAATTGGGGAACCGCCTAAACAAATCCTTATGTACTCTTCTCTCTCTCTCTCTCTCTCTCTCTCTCTTTTATTTTCTGTTGCAAATTATTGATTACTTTGATCTCTTGATCAACATTGTTTGGATAGTAACTTTTGAATCATTTGTTAATTTTTTGTTGTTGTAGTAATACATATCATTTGGTAGTGATTGGATTTCTAAGAACTACAAACATTATACTAATATCCAAACTTTGTTGATCACATGCAAAGTGTTTGATAAATTGTTTCAACTAGTTTTTTGTGTGCTGTTATCATTGGAGATAGACCTTTACTACACTAGATTATTCGATTTGTTGTTTAAAGTGTTGTTAATCAACTTGTGGATTATTATCATACCATTGACACATTTACGCATATATGAGCTATTCAATAGTAGGTTCGATTAGACGATTTTTGATTTGGGAAATATTTGAATTTTTTTTCCTTGCTAATAATTTTTCTAAATCAAATTTTTGAATAAATTTTTAACTTGGGATCTACTCACCCCCTCTAGATATAGGCCTATTATCCAACAAGTAGTATCACGAGCTTTAGTTGTTTTCGGTCTTAAGATTTTCTTATTAGATAATGGCTACCGAACCTAAAGGAGCATATAATAGAACACCTATTTTCACCGACGAAAATTATGGATCTTGGAAAGTTTGTATGCATATCCATATCAACTCCGTTGATAAGGGTGTATGGGACGTCATCATCAATGGTCCTCGAAATTACAATGACCAATGATGAATGCGTCATCGTACCAAAACTGGAAGGTCAATGGAATGACAATGATAGGAAGATGTGGCCTCATGATTGGAAAGCACAAAATATTCTCATATCCGTATTAGGTGTTGATGAGTATTATCGTGTTTCTCATTGTGAAACCGCCAAAGCTATATGGGACGCATTAGAAGTTGCCCATGAGGGAACTAATGAGGCCAAACAAGCTAGAATCAACACACTAAACCAAGAGTTTGAACTCTTTCGTATGTGTAAGACCCCAATTTTGACCCTAAGATCCCTCATGCAATTCCATCATTAGCATTGGGATCACATCTTGGCATCCTCCTTACCCCTTTTCATTGGGTTTGTTTTGGGAGAGATCACCAAGCACTTTGTGATTATATCATACTTGTATTTTATCATTTCACTAACCAAAATATCAAAAATATGTCTTTGCATTTGCCTAACTCTTTTGTAGGAAGGGCATGATCTCATTGATTCATCAAGTTCACATCTAGGGTTTGAGACCCTCATGAACAAAGAGCACACCTAAGAATTGATTCAAGAATGGTTATGAACATCATATATGAGTCCCAATATTCTCTACATATTATATTGGTCAAGTTTTCTTCAAGAGTTTGAGGGTGATTTGCCTTGGAAACCCTAGCTTGACTGGGTATCTTGAGTAACTTCTCCAACAAGGTATTTTGCCCGGCCTCAAATAGTTGTGACTTCTACATAACTCCAATTACGATTGCTTAACATAACGCTAAATTTGTGACATAAAAGGCATAAGAATTCTAGTTAGTGAGATTGTAAGTTTCCCCTCTTTCATGGTATTGTGTGGAAACTTGGCCTTCTTTCCTTCCTTTGGAAGATGTTTTGGTTCAAGGATCCATGCTTGTGATAAGTGGGTTGAGTATTCTCCAAAGAATGTCTTGAAAGGCAAAAGAAAAACAATACTAACTTCTAACCTACTAACTACTAACTTTTAATTTCAAGCTTTTACTTTAATGCAATTTACTTTTAGCACTTTATTTCATTTGCCATTGTTCATATCATTCTAATTGTTTTAATGTAATTTTCACTTTGTCCATTTGGACCATATTGTGTGATATATTTTGTTTGTGTACTTTGCTTGTTTGTGTGGTCTTTGACCATTAATGTACATAATAATAACAAAAACCCTAAAAACTTTTGAGTGGACTGTTGGCTTGATCTTGGACAAATGGACTTAGAATCTAGGCAACCTTCCTATGCTAATGGACTTGGCCAATGCTAATTTGTTGAAGAACCAAGTGCTTGCAATTTGAAATTCATCTGATACATCTTTGAAGACCTCTCTAAGATTCATATGCAACATGATCATTGTGAAGCTGTTATTTTGAACCTGTGACTTGTGGAATTCATCTGTTATATGGGTTATTTTGGAAGAAGATCATGGAATAGATAATCTTGGATGTGGCCATCTTTATTTGATGCTTTTCTCTTCAAGATAATATAATTGTGCATTTGTGTGTTGCTTGATTCTAAAAAGTCCAAGGGGATTCTGGGTTTCTATTGACATTTTTGTCTATTGGATTGCTACCCATTTGGTCAGATTTTTTCAACTCTAAACTTTTAATTTTGTGCATAGGATAGTCTCTTCATCTTCTCCCTATTTCTTTAATTTCAAAATCTCTCCCTCCATTTTTTTTAAAAATCTTCTTTGGGTAAACTATTTTTGTTCTAAACTTTGACCACTTTTGCAAAAAGATAGAAACTTTGGCCTTATGCCATTGCATTTTCAAACTTCTTTTCTTAAATCAAACTTGTAAATAAACTTAACTATACTTGACTTAAACTTTCAAAAAGCCAAAAAGAACTAACTCATTCAAACCATTTTAGGCCTTTGTGCCTTTCAAACTTCAATTTTGTTAAAATCAATGCATCCATTTTAAAATTTGTATCACGAACTACGAGGTTTTGATCCCTCATTTTTATGTTGGTACGTAGGCACAAGTCCGAAGGTCTTGTCAAACACAAAAATATAATTAATGAATTCTTTTCTCATCCCCCCATTCTATTTGTTTGTAAACATCACTTTGTACAAAATACATATGCACACAAAAAGGGCTCCCTAGGAGTACCTAGGACACTTTGGGTGCTAACACCTTCCCTCTATGTAACCAACCCCCTTACTTGTGATCTCTGACTTTTATTAGTTTTTATTTGAAAACTTCTTACTTTTTGGGTTTTGTTCGTACTTTTTCCTTTTTCCCTTGGAAACAATAAAAGTGCGGTGGTGACTCTTGTTATTTGATCTCTAGCTTGTTAATAGCTTGATGATCATGAATTTCCCACTACAGTATGAAGCATGGTGAAACCATTTCCGACATGCAAAAGAGATTCACACATCTTCTTAATAGATTGAATGCTCTAGGTAATCTTATCGTCAATGTTGTTGCTACTAACAAGGTTTTAAGATGTCTTAATAGGAAATTGCAATCCAAGATCACCGCTATCAAAGAAGCGGGTGATCTTAAAGTACTTGATATTACTACTCTATTTTGTAAATTGGAAGAACATGAGCAAGAACTCACTTGCTTGGAAAAACATGAAAAAGAGTATGAAAAGAAGATGAAGAAAGAGAAACGTAAAGACAAGGTGGAAAAAAATAAGTCCATTTCCCTAAATACTTCTAATTTAAAGTCCTCAAATAGTGAGCTTAGTGATTGTGAAACTAAAGATGACGAAGACTCTGATGAAGAAGATATGGGGTTGTTCATCAAAAAGTACAATAAATATATGTGGGAACAAGCAAATAAGTACTCTGAAAAGAAGGATCATGAGAAATCCATAAGGTTGTCAAATTCCTCAAAGGAAGATGAAAAGAAGAAAAGTAAGGGTAAAAGCACATGCTAGCATTATGGTAAAGAATGTCACATTAGGTCAGAGTGTCCTCAAATCATGAAAGAAAATGAAAAAGGTCATTACAAAAAACCTAATAAGCCTAGAATGGCTTATGTTGCTTGTGAGTCTTGTAAGCAAGTATGTGGTCAATCTTGGGAAGGTGTTATGGCAAACATTAAAGTGGATTCTAAGGTACATAAATGGGTCTTTAAAAAAAGTACTTATTTATGGTGGAGCCTATGGTCATGATAGCAAAGTCAAAATCGAAGGATTTGTCGACTCTGATTATGCAGGATATATGGATTCCAAAAAATCTATTTATGGATACGTGTTCACTATGTTTGACACATCAATCAGTTGGAAAGCAACACTTTTGAAGCGGAATATATTTACCTCACTGAAGTTGTGAAAGAAGCATTGTGGCTTAAAAGTTTTGCAAAGGAGCTGAAACTTCAAGATGAAGGTATCACTGTTAAATCTGATAGTCAAAGTGAAATACACCTGTCGAAGAATTTAGCATGTCAAGAGTAAACCAAGCACATCAATGTGAGACTGAATTTGGTCAGAGAAATAATCGAGCGTGAATAACTCCAAGTACTTAGGGTTTTGACTAATGACAATGCTATTGATATGATCACCAAGATATTGCCAAGCTGCAAGTTTTTCTACTGTATGCAGTTGATAAAGCTGCATGAAGAAAGCTAGTTTATATCCCTTTATGTTGTAGAGTTTATTCCAAGATGGAGATTTATGAGAATTTAGATCTAACTCTAGTCTCAACAATGATAGCTTCTTGGTTCAACAAAGGTTTAACATGTAGTAGTTTGTTCACATGCTTATCCTGCATGTTGTAGTCGAAGTATACTCAAGTATGTAGTAGTCGAAATACTATAATTATTAGCATGTTGAATTGAGCCTTTTTTTAAGCTTAATTGTTTAAGTTAGCTTGTAGCCTAAGTTAGCTTATTAGTATATAAATAGACTAATTCTCTCATGTTGTTAAGATGAGTTTTGGTTATTGATATTCATTTGTAATCTTTGAAACCTAATAGAGAAAGTCAATAGTAAAACAATTATAATCAATCCTAATTTTTCTTCTTCCTTCTTCCCTCTCTTTCGTAACACTTAATAGGGTTTATTATGTTTGTTCAAAAAACACAATATTTTTTATATTTTGATTTATTCTTGAAGACAACAATTCACAGCAAATCTCATTAACAACACATAATTTTTGCTTAAGATGTATCCACAAGGAGTGTGCATCATTATAATAAGAAAAAGTAGAACACAATGATGACTTGATAGTATGGAGTAACCATGCTATGAGCATGGAATGCACCATTGTCCAATCCTCAAATTTTTTACTCCCTCAGTTTGAAAATGATTGTAGTTTAAGGTTTTAACACACAAATTAAAAAAATATAATCATGTTGTCATAAAACATTACATTTTTATTAAATTAATCATATTAAAATATTCGAAGTAATATACAGAATAATAATTAAAGAATATAATTGAATTTTTTTTAATTATTATTATATTAAAAAATGAAAATAACAATCATTTTAAAATAAATTTTATTTGATAAAACATCGATCATTTTAGAATGGAGAGTAGATGTTGTTACTTTTATAACTTTCCCTTACACAAAATTGTATTCTTTTTCTTTATTTTCAACAATATTTGAATGGCCCTAACCTATTTATCATAATTACGACCATACAATTTAATAGGTGTAATAACACTAAGATTATCACTTGTGCCAAGAAAACAAGTCAAGTCAACCTTCTTACCGCTATTCTTAACATTCTCATCATTACTAGCCATAATCTCTTATGGTGTTTGATTTGTGTTTAACTTTCTCTATGATATTCTCTTGTTCTAGTACCATAACTCACCACAAATTTTCTGCTCTTTCCATTTATTAAGAGGTCAATATATACACCTTATAAAACGTTAATCATACCTTAATTAGTATATTAACTAAGGTAAAAGTACTAACCCCTAAAACCCTAAATATAAGTTGTAATTATCTCTAAATAATACACTAATAATGTCTTATCAATATCTTATCTCAAGAAGTTGAAATTGCAAAATCCTTATAGGATGACCTCCATACTAATTTATTTAGCACTACATACATAATTTACAACCCAAGTACGACATATAAGTTACTCAAAATATCAAATGAAACTCAAACATGCATGCATAATCAACAACCAATTAACCATGATGAGTTGAAGAAAACTCCTCTATGCGACGGTGACAATAAGCAATCATTTTATCCTTTGGTGGCAAGTTATCTTTAATGACAGGATGATTCAGAAAATTGATCTTCCAAGAAGAGATGGATGGACATTTTAATGGATCAAGTACCTGCATTGACCCAATTTCCTCCCAAATTGGAAGCCAACAAGTGATCCATCCAAGAGCAAGATCAAGGTACCCAATGTTGTTGCCTCCAAAGAATTTCTTTCCATTTATCTCCTCTTCTAACTTCTCCATTACTTCTCTTGCTTCCTTTAGATACTTTTCCCCTTCTTCACCTTCCCTCACCATTGCTCTCCATGAACCCAACGCAAGCTAGATAAAGAAAAAGAGATATTTCGTTAAGTCAACTCAATTGGTAAACTATACACTATTATAAGATGCACGAGCACGGATTCGAATCCGTGACATTTACCTTCTCATCAGATAACTTAGCCCAAAAGCGAGCACTTGATCTTTGATATGGATGGAGAGGCAGCAATGGATATTGCTTCCATGTTTCATCAATGTAATCAAGAATAATCAATGACTCTGCAATTGATTTCTGGCCATGAACAAGAACCGGAACTTTTTTATGAACCGGGTTCAATTCCAAGAGGAGATTGCTTTTGTTGAAGATATCTTCTTCTATATATTCATACTCAACACCTTTGAGTTTTAGAGCCCATTCAACTCTTCGACCAACTGGACTCAACAAAAAGTTAAGAAGCTTCACATCTTCGGTTCCCTTCATTTTTCTGTTTCATTTCTATGTTTTTCAATTTTTTTTTCTTTTATGTGTAACTATAATTTTCTTGTGCATGTTAGTTTATTGTTTATTAGTTCTTGAACTTTCTTCAAATTTCCTATGTCATTTCTATATTTTAGAGACGGCAATTTTGACTAAATACCATCGAACCACGTACGTTTTTCACTTTTATCCTTTTCTTTGTTGGCGGAAAGTTACTTGACAATGGTGTATAAAATGTTATCCAAGTTAGGTTTGAAATAAAAAAAATAAAATAAAATGATACATCACAATTAAATGGATGGAACAATAGGTTGATTTATGTCATAACCAACATTATGAGGACACGTAGAATGTTGAATGAAGATTTGTAAAAACACATGTTATGATTTAATGCAATAACCTTTGGTGGGTTTCGATGCGATGATTGGAAATCTTTAACCAACTTAAAATTTTAAACAATTAAATTATTTAATTAAATTTTCTTATTTAGAATTTTTTATTTGGATAGAATATTAAGATTATTGATTGTTAAATTTTTTGAATCATTTTTATGAATTTTAAAAGTTTTGAATCAAATCTAAAATTTTAAAAATAGGAATTAATTTAAAAGAATTGAAAATTTTAAGGATCGATTTAAAATTTTGAGAATTATTAAAGATTATTTTGTAATTTTTTGAAAATTTTGGAGATTAATTTGAAACTTTTAAAAAAATATGGAGAGAAACTTCAAATTTTTAAAAGATTAGTAATAAACAATTAAATATTTAGAATATATAGAGTACTGAGAATTTCAATTTTTTTTTATATGTCATTTGTATATTTATAATTTTTTTAATAAAAAAATATTATTGAATAAAAATGAAAAAAAATGGAGACATAAAACCTAACTGATCAATATGTTAGTAAAAATGATAGTTGAACATGTTCAATTTATCTCTGAAAAAAACTTTTAAAAGTATAGATAGGAAGTGAATTCATCCAGTGTTATAATAAAAAAAAAACTAAAATGCGTAATCTATTTGTACATACATTTCTCTCTCTAAAAATGTGAGATGTCTTGAGTCTAAAAGAACATATAGTGTTTAAAATATTCTTCTATTTAAAAAATATATATTACAAGAGACAATATTCACATTAGGAAATGCTCGAATGGCCAACATTGAGTCGGTTTCAAGCCAAACATTTCTCCAATTCCTCATGTTGGAATATTCGATAGGAAGCATGATTTTATGCAATTAAGTTTAAAAGGAGATGCAAGCTCCAATCTTAACAAAGAAAGTTTCTCATAAATGTTCCTAAATTATTCCTAAATATGCCACCACAAGTTGATATTAGGATTTCCTCTTGAAGCTACATATATGGTGCACTTAATTCAATTATGACTAAAAAAATATCAATTAACTTGTATGATTCTAGATGCGGGAGAAGATCGACATTTGATTTTAAAGCATTTCATAATTGTAAACTCACGAATTGAGGAGTAAACGTGCCCTTGAAAAAAGTAGATGTCATATATACCAATTGCTTAACATGAAGAATGTCTCTATCAAAGTCAATTTTACCATTTTAAAACCTGATATCATTTCTTGTGTGTCAAGTTTTTGAAAGAATTATTATGATGAAAGTCATTATCAGATTCTGAACTTGAGAGCTCAAACTTCTACCATCAAGTTCGAAGAAGTTTTCATAATTAGTTCTATAAATGTTCATGTCAAGCAATCACTTCATCTAATGCAAGAAAAGTAAGGTGTACCTACATCTAAAAAATAAGTGGTATGCGATTTCCACATCATGCTTCCAGAGAGAGCATCTCAAAACCATATGCATTCTCATTCGAATCAGATTTTTTTGTTGTTGCAATAACAATATGAATTAGCTTCCAAGTCACTAATGACTAATTAGTAGAAGATATGTAGGGAGACCAAATGGTTTTTGTCCAAGAAGGATCAATGTGATCCCTCATGATACAGTTGTTAGCATACTTAAAAGATAGATCACCATTTATCGATCTTGTTCAAATGAGTTCATCAGTAGTAATATTATCAAGTCACAAGTTGATCTTCAAAATATTTTTAATAATTTGAGAAGCCAAAATGGATAAGCCATGAGGAATATTCTGATTGATGTCTTCACTACTACAAATAATACATTTCATGACAAAACTTTCACCTCACCTTACAAAAAATCGAGGTAAAAAATCAAGGCGCGTCATGTTTTATATTATTTTTTTAATAACTACCACATATTCCCTCAGTTTTTATATAAAATCGAGGGGACAAATATTTCAGGACATGCTTCGAATCTCAGCATCAACAATTTATGTTTTTATTTCTTTAAAAGTGATGTCTTTCTTTTTATTTTATTTTTTATTTTTTTAAACTAATGATCTATTCTTTCGGTTATATTCAATAACCGATGGATTAAATTATCATATTTTACTATAAAAGTACTCGTTAATCAGGTTTTACCCTAAACCTAACTTATATGTAGTCGCTATAAAGTCTTACGTATCATTCTTTGAGATGGATTGCAAGATAGAAAAAATCTTCAATGTTCTTCAATATTGAACGATTTTTTTTTCTGTCCTTTCAATCTATCTCACATAATGATGTTGATGTTGATGTTGATGTTGTAATTTTGTAATAATTTTTCTATGTTGTCAATCAAAGAAAATATTGAGAAATTTATTATTTTCCTTGGTTGACAACATTGAGAAATTTATTCTTAAACACAATCATCATTTCTCTTTCATGTTAAAGTATTTGTCATAAAAATATTTGCTCAAGATAATGAAATATCTCTGGGATGGATTGCAAGTACAGAAAAAAAAAATTCTCTTATTTGGAACAGATAACTTATCAGAAATTTGAAAAGATAGACCGTTCTCCAAAAATTCATTATCAAACTCTTGATTTGTTTAAATAATTTATTTTAATATTATGTATAATCAATTTTTTAAAAAAATCTTTTCCCCCCAGGTTTTAATAGAAACCGAGAGTTATGTGGCGCTTGGGTTGAAACATATTTTATTGTTTTTTTATTTAAAAAGAAACATATTTTACCTCGGTTTTGAGTAATATGTGAAGTAAAATATAAGCGTGTTTATCCAATTTCTTCACCGTCCTTAAACAAATCTTTATTGTCTATTTAACGAGTATTAATGCTCAAGACACTATCATTAGTGATCCTCGTGAAACCTAAAACCCTCATTATAAAAGTATTATGAATATTAAAATTTGATAGTAGTGAATCCATAAAAAACTCAAAATTTAGGTTTATTTAATATGTGATTATTGAGTGTATTTACTTTGCCAAAGATTTATCTGATGGATTGCAAGAGCAGAAAATTATTTGGATTCAAGGTTTGTATTCTTAAATAATCATATAACTGAATATTTATCTAACATTTTTTTATATATCAGAAACAAATGAATGCAAAAGTCATAGAGAGTATATTGCATTCAACATTTGCTCTCTCCAAGATATCCAACCTTTGTTCTCCACTGACAGCGATGACGATGAAGAACAACATTTTTACTTTAATATTTTGTATAAACAATTTAGTTTATAAATAAATAAATTTATTAATATTCTGTATAAACAATGTAATATATATATATATATATATATATATATATATATATATATATATATATATATATATATATATATATATATATATATATATATATATATTCCCTTAGTTTTGTTAATAAACCGAGAGGATTATAGTTTTAGTTTGAAAAATATAAAAAAGTTATTGTCGGGTTTCGAACTCATGACCATTTAAACTAATCATTTGGTTATTTTTAAATTGAGGGGTAAAGTTTCCACTTTTCATGTCACCCTTCTTTACCTCGATATTGTAACCGAGGTGAAATCTATTTCACGTCCGACATGACATGTGTTATTTGTAGTAGTGCTTGAATTATTGAATTGACCTTAGTAGTTTAAATTGAATATCCATCAGCAATACAAAATGTAAATTTTTAATTTTGTATTAACCAATTGTTAGTCCATAAATCAATGTTCTTCCTATTATCAACATGACATATACTATGTTTCTCTAGAAAGGAAAAAGAAAGCCTAATGTAAGCCATATTGAAACAATATATATGATGAATGATTAACGTTTTGTGTTTGAAGAATCTATTATGCAATATACATATACATATATGCAATGAGACTCACGACATAACGTGACACTATGCATATGGTACCAACTCAACATTTGGTTCTTTCAAGAACCATGTCCCCCCTTCTGAACTCATGAGACCCCCTTCTGAGCTTGGGACAAGCCACTGGTCCCCCTTACTGAACTAGCATGCACGCCCGTTTCAACGATATGACACAATGATACATGCCAATACAAGTCAATACAATAACAATATCAATGCTTACGCCCCCTTCTGACCATAACAACATGCATTGACACACAATAGTAATTTCTCCTTCTGAACTACTATCCAATAATCATAACAACAATGCATACAAGCATATAAATAGTACCCCCCCTTCTAAACTATTTATCATCACACCAACAATACATAATTACTCACCATATAATCATGCATCTCACAATAATACTAGCCATATTCACATCATATAACATCACAAAATAGTACCATATGCATCTCAGAGAATGACTACACCATGTACACAACAACATTTAAGTAATTTAATTACCATTCAACGATAATGATTCCACCATGATTAATTAAGCTCATAATAATTAATTAACAACACCAACACATCGAAACAGTAGCCAATTATCGACCAAATTGCAAAACAACATCAAAATTCTGAACCGAATACTCGAACCACACAAACAGTGACAAAATGCCCCTTGTGACAGCATGACGAGTAGCTCGTCACCAGGTGACGCCCGTCATCCTTTTAAAAATCCCAACTCGTTATCCTACTAACGACCGCATTGAAAAATAAATCCTGGAGACCATGACGACCTCCCCGTCATAGTGCTGACGTCTGTCAACATCTTAAGGTGCGTGACGGTTAACCCGTCGTCTGGGTAACGCTCGTCACCCTGCACTAGAATGAAAAAAATATGAATTGGCCATGAGAGTTTCCTTGAAAATCCACTTTTGGATCTCGGCCATCCCAACATGTCCATAAAATATACTACATATAATATCATCATTATAACATGCTAAATTACATATTTACACAATTTTATTCATTAACTTCATGAAATTCATGTTTATGTTAGAAGCTTCAAAACCTCAACTATGACACATATCATATAGGCATAAAATAAAATTTCACACATATGAATTTAGTCACGAAAATCAGGTAATAACACATTCAATCATCAATTTTTAGATTATCATTCCACAACAATTGATAATACTTATCACTCAATTCCTAAAGAGAGTAAGGGTCCATCTTATACCTTTTCATACAAAACACCAATATAGAAGCATTTTCGCCCCTTACCACGGATTCCTAGGAGCAATTCTGAATTTGGTTAAGGTTGGTGGTTTGAGTTCCCCTCTCTTTAAACCCTAGCCTAATTTTTCTCTAAAAGCTATTGAAGCTAGCAGAAATGTACTCGGACACATCGCACACTTGAACATACAATAGAGTCACCATCGAACTTTATTTATTCCCGAAGGAAAGGGAAAACATTGATAAAACCCAGAGGAAATAAATATGTTGGGTAAGGAAGCCGGTTATGCAAGAGGAAGGTATCAACACCCCTTACATCCGTTGTACTCAACGGGAACCGTTTTGATTGTTCTTGCTCGAATGGGTGTTATATTTAAGGATTACTCGCAAAAGAATGATGGAAAAGAAAATAGATAAAGTGCTTGGTGAGGATTGGGTCCCTCATGCCTACGTATCCTTATAGTGCAATAAGGAATTCAGAGTTTCGTAGTTCATAGAACTAATGGTGGGAGGTGAAAAGAAGTTGTGATCAAGATATGATCTAAATTAAAGGATAATCTGATTTGAACTCCAACAAGGGGTGAAATATGAACCCAAGAGTAAAACTGGTATGAACCAATAAGTGAGGGGCATACGGTATGGTATCATTGTATTGGAATAACTAAAAAGAAAGGAATTAGGTGTTTGGTTTCACAGCACAAACAACTCTTGGTTCACAAGGAGGTACAAGATGGAGCTCAAAGAGATAGTGTATTTGGCTCAAAGATGGGTATATCATATAAAGTGAATGAAGATAGTATATGAATGTATCATGGAGATGAATTGAAGAATTCCCTAAGGCAGAAGTAATAATTAGGATTATTCTCGCCAATGATTTGTATCCTCGTGCCTACGTATTCTTATTATGCAATGAGAAAATCAGAGCATTTGTAGTTCGTGGAACCACGAGAACAAAGGAAAGAGATTGAAAGTGATGAAACATATAACTTGTACTAGCAGAATGGTAGCACAGGAACCCATAAAGGTAAATGAACTTTTAACTGAAGAGTAAACATGCTCATTAGTAAAAAAGAAGGAATAAAGTGTTTGATTTGACAACACAAACATATTTTGGTTCACAAGGTTTGGGCCAAAAAAGAAGGAATAAAATGTTTGGTTTGACAGCACAAACATCTCTTGGTTCACAAGGTGGACTTTGATTAGGTCGTCCTAAAAGAGTATATATGGGGCCACAAGAAAGTATTGTTTGGTACAAGGAACAATATATCACTGCAGGGGATCAATCAATTTAAAATCAAAGAAAAACAATATCTTGGATCCATGAAGGAATAAACTCTGAACCGAAGAGTAAACAGATGTTTTGGTAAAAAAAGAAGGAATAAAGTGTTTGGTTTGGCAACACAAACATCTTTTGGTTCACAAGGTTTTGGCCAAAAAGGAAGGAATAAAATGTTTGGTTTAATAGCACAAACATCTCTTGGTTCACAGGAAGACATTAGTTATGGAATCCAAATGGGAAATGATTTGATCTCAAAAAGATGGTATTGATTGTTGAATGAAGAATTAAGTACTAATAAATAAGGTAGCTCGTGGAGAATCTGAATTCTCCTGCCTACGTATTCTTACTGTGCAATGAGAAAGTCAGAGCTTTCATAGTTCAGCCCACTAAGGCTAACAGCAAGATGATTGAGGCAAAAGAAGTGATGATAATGGGATATGAAGGAGACTTGACAGTCATTGGATATGAATTACACTAAATTCTATGAGTAAAGGTGAATACGATGAGAAATTGGATCATGCGTCCCGTACCCAAAGATATCCAGAATGAGTTAATGGAATTCTCCACTCTCATTCATCATTTACTGCTTAAGGCTCGTGACATGTAATTCATATCCTAACTTTCAAGTTGTTGAAGAGGAATCCTTGTTGCTCTTTGTGATGAAGAATGTCTTATCAATCATTCAATTCACATTGCATTAAAGTCTATGAACAAAGGCGAATACCTTGAGCAACTGGGTCATTCGTTGCGTACCCAAGGATACCCTAGACAAGGATATGAATTATCCACTCTTATTATTCTTTGTTGCTTAAGGATCATGGCATACAACTTGAATTATGATTGATAAGTTCTTGATAGAGTCTTCTGCCTGTTGCATTATTGCTTTGTGAAGGGAGAGACTTGACAATCATATGATTTAAATTGTGATAAAGTCTATGAATAGAGGTGAATACAATAAGCATCTGGGTCATGTGTCCCGTGCCCAAAGATATTCAAAATGAGTTAATGGAATTCTCCAATCTCATTCATTCTTTATTGCTTAAGACTCATGCCACACAATTTTAACCTTGATTAACAAGCTCTTGAAGAATCACCTTTGATGTGTCTTGTATGATCCACTGATTGGTATGATTGGGATGCCTTGATTGAGAGTCTGACTTGAGGCCTTGAGATCCACAACTTACATAAAAAGTCTTATCAAGTGATCAAGGGTCTTTTGATCACTTGATTAGACTGTGGGATTATACAAGATCAAATGATTTAGTTAATCAAAATTGCTTTTGATCAACTTGAATCAGAGGGTTTGAATTGACTTGAAAAGATTAGCCTAATCTAAGGGTTAAGATTATATTCTTATGCTATTCCTAAGGGGTTAAGATTAACTAGGAAATAATTCCTTAATGGGCAAAATGGTCATTTTACAAGGATATTGATATTGAATTAAATTTATTCATAAAAATCAATTAAGATTAAATAAATCCTAAACAATTCTAATTATTCTAAAATTCTAGAAAATCATCTAATTCTAATTAACTCCTAATTTTCTAAATCTAATAAACTAATCAAGAATTAAATCCTAATCACTAAATTCTAATTTTTTATCTAATAAACCTAGGGGTGGCAATTGGATCCATTAAGACAAAATCCATTCAATCCATCCATAAAAAAATTCATCAAATCCATCCACTACATAAAAATTAAGTTAATGGATTTGATTAAATCCATCCATTTATAAGTATGGATTGATCCAATCCATCCAACACATTTTAATGATCCAATGGATTTTTTTATCTAATTTTAAAAAAATGAATTTTTTCAAATATTAAAAAATTATTTTTTTGAAAATACAAACTTAATTTTATTTTCGAAAAAAAATCGATTTTTTTTAATTAAAAAAAACTGATTTTTTCCAAAAATTTTAAAATCAATTTTTTCGAAAAAAAACGATTTTTACATTTTTTTTCCCAAAAAAAATTTTCCCCCCAAAGAATTGGTTTTTTTAGAAAAAAACTGGATTTTTTTTCATTAAAATACAAAAAAAAAATTCTGAAAAATAATTTTTTTTCAAAAAAGTAAGTGATTTTTTTTTAAAAGTATAAAAATTGATTTTTTTCAAAAAAAATATAAAAATTAATATATTTTAAAAAAAAAATTTTAAAAATGAATGGATGGATATCCATCCCCTAAAAATATGATAATGGATGAATTTGATGAATTTTATTCTTAATGGATGGATTGGATTGGATATTTTTAAGGAACTTTTAGTGGATTGTTAATGGACTAATGTATTGTTTTGATCCATCCATTAACGATCCAATTCATATCCATCCAATCCATCCATTTAGCCACCCCTAAATAAACTCAATTAATCAAGACTTAAAAACTAACTCAAATTTCTAATTAAGTCCTAATTATTAAACTCAACCTAATTGTTAATTAAAACACTAATAGCTAATTAACTCATTAATTCCTAGTTAACCCAAAAAGAAAGAATTAAGCCCAACAATTGGAATTGGGTCTTATGCACTGCAAAACTAAGGGGGGTACGAATCCTAATTGGTTATGAGGCCTCAAGGCAAGCCCAAGTGCTACTGCCAATAAGGGGGGTGCGCTAGTAGTCAAAGCAAGAAAAATTATGCATGTTACAAGGCCCAAAACGGAAGGCCCATTCAGATTTCATTCTATGGCCACAATGGGGATTGAAAAGTCACAAGTCAACAATGGGAAACTCAAAGCATATGGGGACCGACACCTACATTAACTGCACAACGACTATAATGGAGTGGCAGTTGGCATTGATTGTTGGCTTTTATTCGGTCAAAGGCAATGAAGAGTCACATGCTACTCAATGCACGTGAAAAGTGGAAAAAAATGATTTAAGCCAATGAAACGTGAACGACGCATCTCCTCTCGCCTCCGATCAAACACAATCAATCCACCATCACTCCCTCTGTCGTGTCGGCAGCCGTCTCCGGCGGCGGAGGCAATCCTAAACACCATACAAGAACCCTACTTGAACCAACTCCATGCCCTGAGTTTGAAAACAACAATGAAAAATCCTAATTCTCTATGGTTTCCTCCAATCGAAAGGAAAAATCTAAGAACCCTAACTCACTATTAGAAAATTCGCTTATAGTGACCGAATTAGTGACTAAAAAATTCCGGTCACTCCAGCCACCAAATTAGCCACCGAATTTTACATCATATTAATACAATTTTAAAAAGTCACTCAATCGATCTCTAAATAAAATTAACAACCGAATTAGCAACTGAAATTTTATGACCGAAAGATTCAGTCTCAGAAAAACATTTATATATAGAATAGGGATGACAATGAGCAGGGTTTGGGTAGGGTACTATAGTATCCGTCCCCATACCCGCAGTTGAAAAAAATACCCTTACCCGAGCCCATACCCGCTTGGGTACCAACATTGGCACCCGTACCCGTACCCTATGGGCAGTGGCGGAGCCAGATAAAAAAATTTGGGATGACCGCTAACGTAAAATAAAGATTATAAATAAAATGTAAATAGTATTTTAAATAAAATATTAAAGTTAAAATAAATACAAAGTTAATTACTAAAAATTTAAATTACATGACTTAAAACTACCTTAAAGTAATGCTTTACGCGTTCCGAGTGACTTGAAATCGTCAATAATTGACTCCGAACTAATGCTTGCACTAATCTCCCTTTCAATATATACTGTCATGTTATCTCCAAGAAACCCATCATCCATCTTATTTCTCAACTTAGTCTTAATAATTTTCATTGCTGAAAAAGACCTCTCAGTTGTGACCGTAGAAACGGGAAGAGTCATGATAAGACGGAGTAGTCTATCAATCAAGAAGTAAGTTTCAGCTTGTCCAGATGCAACCAAACATGAACATAGTTCTTGAATAGTTGATAAATTATTCAAGTTTGATGCTTGACGAGCAACAAATAGAAAATGTTGGAGTTGAAATTGCAAATTATTCTTCTCTTGATCACTAAAATCCATAGGATAATATTTTTCAACTAAAGAACAAATAGTATCAATGCTAAAAGTTTTATATCCATCCTTAGGAGATAAAGAACAAGAAAGAGTTAACAAATCAATTTCCTGCTCACTGAATCTGCTATTCAACTCTTGTAACTGTTTGTCAATGGTAGTGAAAAAGATTTCAACTTTAAAGTAATGTTGAATTGTGACTTGATTCTCTTCAAGACGGGAGCGTCCAAATCTTGTTGTTGAATGAACATCATTAAGATCAGGAATCTCAATACCATGCTTTTCACAAAAAGATACCACTTTAGTAAACAATATATCCCAACCATTTTCTCTCAAACCTTTAATAAGATGTTTTGTTGAACGAATCAAGTTCATAGCATTAACTACATCTTGATTTTTTTGTAAGGCTTGACAAAACATATCTGTTATTCCTATGATTTCCTTCATCAAGTGCAAAATAAATATAAAATCAAATGCCTTCAAGTAATTGTAACAACTATCTGCATCCCCACGTGTAGCATAACTCCCTCTATCTTTTGCACTTTTTTTTAAAACTAAACAAGTTGCTTCATACATGTTTATCAAGCTAGAAATTGAATCGTAATGTGATCCCCAACGAGTATCTCCAACTCGTTTCAATGTACCAACTTGATTTGCACCTTTACTAGTTACAATGTCATCAATCTCTAACAAATAAGCAATTTCTTCTAATTGGGCAGCTTGTAACTCATCATGACGCTTTGTAGAAGAACAAGCAACATTCACAACAAAGATCAGCTTCTCAAAAAATTTATGAACATGTTTGACTTCTCTTGATGATGTAACTAATGCAAGTTGCAATCGATGAGCAAAATAATGAACATAGTATGCATAAGGACAATCCTTCATAAAGAGGGCTTGTAAACCATTCCATTCTCCTCTCATATTGCTAGCACCATCATACCCTTGGTCACGAATGTTAGAAACATCAAGGTTATGTCGAGAAAGTATATCACATATTGCTTCCTTAAGAGTTAAAGATGTGGTGTCTTTAATATGTGCCACATCAAAAAATCTCTCTTGTATTAAACCAACTTTATCAACAAATCTTAGTAAAAGAGTCATTTGTTCCTTTTTTGACTCATCACGAGCTTCATCAACAACGATACAAAATTTGGAATCACCAATTTCCTCACGAGTACTCTTTTTCACCCTACTAGAAAGAATTTGCAAGAGCTCTTTTTGAATTTGATGTGAAGTATACTTGCAATTTTGTGGAGCATTTTCCAACACAACTTTTGCAACTTCATCATTGTAGGATGCTAAAAGTTTCAATAACTCAAGAAAGTTACCTTGATTTCTTGATTTGCTACTTTCGTCGTGACCCCTAAAAGCACAAGCTTGTAGTGTTAACCAACGAATAGTGTCAATTGAAGTCTTGAGTCGTAACCGATTATTCATTCTTTGACTTGAACTTTGCACTTGAATAACATTTCTAATATGACCATCTTGATTCAACAAGTCTTGACAAGCTTTCATTGCATTGTTGTGTGGTGAGCAAGGATCCTTCCCTATGTGTTTAAGAAAGGAGCAATGTTTTCCATTCCTAACTTTCTTCCAATTTCTAAAACCCATAGAAATAAAGACAAGTGATCCGGGACGTCCACTTAGTTTTTTGCTAAAAAGGTAACATGGTAAGCAATATGCGGCATCTTCAGATGGTGAATATTCTAACCATGATGGAAATATGCTAAACCAAGTATGTTGAAACCTTCTCGGATGATCCTCGTTACCGGACAAAGGATAGTTTTCTAAATGAATTTGATATGGACCCCATTTTAGATAAGCTCTTCGTATTGCATCCACTTGATTTGGTGGATATTGCCAAATCGGAGGACGCTTTCCAGGATCGCGTTCCAAAGAATTTTCAAAACTATGATGCTCTTCAATTGTTGGATTCTCAAGAACTGTTTTAGATTTGGATGTCGGGATTATAATTTCTTCATCTCTCTCTTCTCTTTCAATTTCACATGCTTTCCTTTTGAAAAAAGAATCAATTTTCCTATTATTCATCTTTAATCTTCCTATAATATCATATCAGATCCAAAAATCAATTTAGAGAACATAAAAATTAAAAAAAATAATAATAAACTTAATTAATCAACTTTAATCCGTTTTCAAATACCGGTAACTTCACTATTAGAAATTAGCAACAACAATGATTAAATAAACCTTATTACAATGTATAACTATATTTGTAAATTACAGTGTTATGAATTGGCTTAATAAACCTCATATAGATTATTTTAACACATCAAGAAAGAAGAACCCTAAAAATCTCAAAAACACAAATCAAGCAATCACTTTAATTTGTTATTTTTTATAAAAGAAGAATGAATAAAGTTTTTTACCTGTTAGATGCCGATCACTTTAATCTGTTCCGATTCCGGTGCCGGTAGGAAACCCATATGAGAAAGAAAGGAAAGGTAAGAGCTTTTTTACCTTATTTGTATTTTAACCTAACTTTGAATGAAAAGTAAAAAATAAAAATTAATTTTAATTTAAAATAAGGATGTTTTAGTAATTTAATATATATGAATTAAAAAAAAATAAAAGTTGAGGGGTGGTCGTGACCTTCCCTCGTTCCCCCTCAGTTCCGCCGCTGCATATGGGTATGTAAGTGCCTGTACCCGTACCCTTTACCCGCCATTCTAATAAAAATAAATATATCAAGTATAAAATATCCTATTATTTTAAGTTTTTAAAAATATTAAAAAGTCTTTTATAAAATTTATTGTTGAATTATGAAATAAATGATCACTTATATTAAATATATAGTAGTTTAAAATTGATATATTCTTAAAAATTGATAGATATTTATTTTGATACAATAATATACATTAAAATACATAAATATATATTATGCGGGTATGGGGTGGGGTGTGTACTAAGGTACCCATCCCCGCATCCATCCCCGCTTATTTAAGTGGGTAATTACCCGAGTTCGTGCCCATACCCATTTTTACGGGTTTTTACCCTACCCGTTGTGAGTATTTTTATGGGTACCCACTGGATATGGGTCAAATTGTCATCCCTAATATAGAATAAACTTTTAAAAGAATTTAGTGACCGAATTTTCGGCCACTGATATTTTTTTTCTTTATTAAATTAATCCTTTAAATTTTTAATTTTTCTCTTTTAAATATTTTACCTTTCTAACTTTTATTTTTTATTCAAGTTTCACATTTTATTATTTTAAAGAAATAAAACGTATATTTATATCTACAAAATGATAGCATAAATTTTTATTTTTACTAAAAAATATTATTTAAATTATAATATTTGACGTTCATATATATTTGTCAACTATGTCAATGTGTCATAGCGGTAATGTGTGTGTGTGTGCATGAGTTGAGATGCCAAAGAACATTCGTGAGTTTGATCCTCCATTGCAACATGTTTTGTTTTATTTTACATTTTATAACAAACTAAAACTCGTCACAAATTCGGTCGCTAAAATTCGGTCACCGAATATGTCTCTAAAGATTAGCGACTAACACTTTATCTACCAAAAAATGGAAGTCACTTTATTGGTCGCTAAACATTATAATGACCGATTTTTAAGATTTTCCAATCTCTAATTCGGTCACTAAACACGAAATTTTTAATAGTGATTGGTAAAACGTGAAATTAGATCCTCACGACCCGAAATCAACGTCTCAAAGGTGAGGGCTTAGATTCCCCACACTGAAACTTACATCTTGAAATCAATAATGGAGCAAACAGAGTCATAGACTGGGTACTCACCGGCGACAAAGACACAGTGGTACCGGAGTCAAGTAAACCTTCTTTTTCCCTCTTCTGCAACTTTTCGTTCTTCTTCTTCTACCACCTTCCGCTCTTCTTCTTCTTTCTTCTAAGATCCTGGATGTGAACTGTGGCGTATAAAAGAGGTTGAGAGAGTGATGCTGTTGAATAAACTTAATGTTAGAGTTAATGGGTTTTAATAAATAAGTTAATGGAGAGAATTGGAAGGTCAATAGACAGTGGGAAAATTAAGAGTATTTACTATTTATCATAATTAGTAGAATAGCTAAAGTTTTCTTTGTATGTATAAAGTCCAAAATTGCATTCTAATAATATACAAAAGTTTACAAACGAATCGTTTCTTCTGACAAATTGGCATCAGAGCTAATGGAAAATATGATGAATCAAATGCCGTTGCCACGACTAACGAAGTTGAATTACGAAAACTGGAGTATCCAGATGAAAGCTTTTCTCGGATCTCTAGACGCGTGGGAGGTGACCAAAGATGGGTTTGAAGAACCAACAGATGTTGAGGGATATACGGCAGCTCAAAACAAGGCGTTGAAAGAGACGCGATCGAAGGATAAAATGACACTTTCCATGCTGTTTAGGGCTGTTGATGAATCATGCTTCGAAAAGATTGTCGGTTCGACTACGTCGAAAGAAGCATGGGACACACTGGAGAAAGTGTTCAAAGGAGCAGATCGAGTAAAGCAAGTTCGACTCCAAACACTTCGTGGCGAATTGGAGAGGATGCAGATGAAGGAGTCAGAAAATGTATCTGACTACATCACGCGTGTACAAAAGGTGGTGAACCAACTCACCAGAAATGGCGAAACAGTAACTGATGCACGAGTTGTCGAAAAGATTTTGAGATCTTTAACAGATAAGTTTGAGAATATTGTGTGTGCAATAGAAGAGTCGAAGGACCTTTCGACGCTCGCAGTCGAAGAGCTCGCTGGTTCCCTCGAAGCACACGAACAACGAAAGATGAAAAAGAAGGAAGAAGGAGTAGAGGACGCAAATCAAACCAAGGAGCAAATCAAAGACGAAAAGGTACTCTTCTCTCAAAACTTTCGAGGAAGAGGACGTGGTCGTGGAGGACGTGACAGTGGTCGAAGTGGTAGAGGCAACAACTTCGACAGAGGACAGTCGATCCAGCAAAATTGGCGTGGCAGAGGACGTGGTCAAAGAGGTGGTAGGTCGAACCATTCCAACTTTGAATGCTACAAGTGTGGGAAGTATGGCCATTATGCGAAGGATTATAACTCATTCAAATGCTATAATTGTGATAAAGTGGGACATCTTGCAAAAGATTGTCGAATCGAAAAGAAGGTAGAAGAAACAACCAATCTAACTTTGGAAGCTGAAGCAAATGAAGGTTTTCTCTTGATGGCTCAAAATGAGATCAACTCAAATGACAACGTTTGGTATCTTGACTCAGGAGCAAGTAACCATATGTGTGGTCACAAACACCTGTTTAAAGAAATGAGAAGGATTGAAGATGGCAATGTGTCTTTCGGAGATGCATCGAAAGTAAAGGTCGAAGGTAAAGGAACGATTCGTTACCTGCAGAAAGATGGGTTGATTGGATCAATTCAAGATGTTTATTATGTACCAAATCTTAAAACCAACATCTTGAGTTTGGGACAACTTACAGAAAAAGGTTATTCGATACTGATGAAAGAACGGATACTGTATTTGAAGGACAAGCTGGGACATCTGATTGCTCGTGTCGAAATGGAGAGAAATCGAATGTACAAACTGAATCTGATAAACGTTCGAGAAAATTGTTTACAAGTAAATGTCGAAGACAAAGCGTCACTATGGCATCTACGCTTTGGTCATCTACATCATGCTGGTTTAAGAAGGTTGGCGAAAAGGAACATGGTGCATGGACTACCAGACATGGATTATGAAGGAAAGTTCTGTGAAGAATGTGTGCTTAGCAAACAAACAAGAACTTCATTTCAAAAGAAGGCAGAATATCAAGCTAAGCATATCCTTGATTTGATTCACACCGACATATGTGGGCCAATCACGCCAGAATCTTTCAGTAGCAAAAGATACTTCATTTCCTTTATCGACGATTACTCACGGAAGACATGGGTTTATTTCTTGAAAGAAAAGTCTGAAGCATTCGAGGTGTTCAAAAGGTTCAAAGTAATGGTGGAGAAGGAAACTGAAAGACACATTAAAGCAGTTCGATCTGATAGAGGTGGTGAGTATACTTCGACAACTTTTATGAAGTATTGTGAAGAGCAGGGTATAAGGAGATTTCTAACTGCAGCATACTCACCTCAACAAAATGGGGTGGCTGAAAGGAAGAATCGAACAGTCCTTGACATGGTTCGTTCAATGCTTAAAAGCAAGAACATGCCAAAGGAATTTTGGGCAGAAGCTGTACAATGTGCCATTTATGTTCAAAATCGATGTCCACATTCGAAGTTAGAAGATCAAACACCACAAGAAGCGTGGAGCGGACAGAAGCCAACAGTCTCTCATCTCAAAGTATTTGGAAGTGTTGCTTATGCACACGTACCAGATCAACGAAGAACGAAACTTGAAGACAAAAGTCAGAAATACATACTCATTGGGTATGATGAGAAAACAAAAGGGTACAAGCTATTTGATCCCATAAGAAAGAAGGTGATAGTGAGTAGAGACGTTCGAATAAACGAAGCAAGTAAGTGGGACTGGAACAGTTCGACAGAAGCTATTGTCGAAGTTGAAGAACCATCTGTCGCTGTACCATCAAACATTTCGACAACACTTGAAGATTCTGACGATGAAGATGAACCTATACAACCCAGAATGTGAAGTTTGCAAGATCTGTATGATTCGATAAGTGAAGTGCACCTGGTATGTCTCTTGGCAGATGCTGAAAACATCAGTTTTGAAGAAGCAGTACGAGACAAGAAGTGGAAAAGTGCCATGGACGAAGAGATGAGGGCGATTATCCACAACAACACTTGGGAGCTAGTTGAATTGCCAAAAGGTAGTCAACCCGTTGGTGTAAAGTGGGTATTCAAGAAGAAGATGAACGCTCAAGGAGAAATAGAACGATACAAAGCGAGACTTGTTGCGAAGGGATACAAACAGAAAGCAGGAGTTGATTATGACGAAGTATTTGCACCTGTTGCAAGAATGGAGACAATTCGATTACTCATATCTCAAGCTGCTCAATTCAAATGGCCAATATTTCAAATGGATGTCAAAACAGCTTTTCTGAATGGTGTACTAGAAGAAGAAGTATATGTCGAACAACCACTCGGGTACATGAAAGCTGGAGAAGAGAAGAAGGTACTGAAGTTGAAGAAAGCGCTATATGGGCTGAAGCAAGCACCGCGGGCATGGAACACACGTTTCGACACATATTTCAAGGAGAACGGGTTCGAGCAATGTCCGTACGAACATGCCCTTTATGTGAAGAAAAAAGGAATGAATGTATTACTTGTTGCTCTCTATGTTGATGATCTTATTTTTCTGGGCAGTAATGATGAGATGATAGAAGAATTCAAAAGCACAATGGCACGTGAATTCGAGATGACAGATTTAGGCCTGATGAGATTCTTTCTTGGTCTGGAAGTTCGACAAGAAGAAACAGGAATCTTCATCTCACAAGAAAAATATGCAAAAGATATCTTGAAAAGATATAAGATGGAAAGTTGTAATCCGGCTTCGACGCCAATGGAACCAGGAACAAAACTGTCGAAATTTGATGGAGGAGAACGTGTCGAAGTAGGAAGATATCGAAGTTTGGTAGGAAGTCTTAGCTATCTCACATGTACAAGACCAGATATCTCATTAAGTGTAGGCATTGTAAGTCGATTCATGGAGGAGCCAGTTTATACACATTGGAAGGCATTGAAGCGAATTCTGAGGTACATCCAAGGAACAATGTCACTTGGGATGTTTTACTCGAATTCAGACAAATACAAGTTGGTTGGTTACTCTGACAGTGATTGGTGCGGAGACATAGATGATCGAAAAAGCACTTCTGGATATGTGTTTTTCATGGGAAATACTGCATTTACTTGGCTTTCTAAAAAGCAGCCAATAGTAACTCTTTCGACATGTGAAGCAGAATATGTAGCAGCATCCTGGTGCGTTTGTCATGCAATATGGCTCAGAAGATTGATGAGTAAAATTGAGCTAGAACAGAAAGATGCTACAATAATACAAGTTGACAACAGGTCAGCAATTGAGTTAGCAAAGAATCCAGTAAACCATGAAAGGAGCAAACACATTGACGTTCGTTTTCACTTTATTCGAGAACACGTGAAGGAAGGAAGTGTCGAATTGAAGCATGTAGCAAGTAAGGACCAAGCAGCAGATATTTTCACAAAACCACTATCAAAAGAAATTTTCGACAGAGGCAAGAAAATGATAGGCATGATGAAGAGAAGAAACATTTAAGTTTATAGAGGAGTTTTGTTGAATAAACTTAATGTTAGAGTTAATGGGTTTTAATAAATAAGTTAATGGAGAGAATTGGAAGGTCAATAGACAGTGGGAAAATTAAGAGTATTTACTATTTATCATAATTAGTAGAATAGCTAAAGTTTTCTTTGTATGTATAAAGTCCAAAATTGCATTCTAATAATATACAGAAGTTTACAAACGAATCGTTTCTTCTGACAGATGCTCGGTCTTAGCTCGTGCACGTTGAAGCTTCAAGGTGAAGCTTCAATGGCCTAAAAAATGGAGCTCTGAGTGAGGGTGAAAGGGAGAAGAGTTGCAGAGAAAAATCAGAGTGAGAGAGAATGAATCGATCCTCCAAAACGGTTATGCCTTCAATGATTTATAATAGAGTTTGCAACTGATTTAGTTAGAGTCTATTATGCTAAACTCAGTGAGCTCAAACTATTAGCTCACTGAGTGGATGGTTTGGCTTCTCTCTATTGAATTGTCAATTGGTTAAGTGAGTTACTAATGTCATAACCGGCAACTGCACGTAAAACTTGAATGGATCCATGTGGAGCTGCTTGCATTAGGGAGACCTACTGAACAAATAATACTTTGCCTCGACGACAACCTTGTTAGCTTTCTCATTGGTTGTTAAACTGTGAGTGAAGTTAAGAAATAGTTTGTTTAAATGCAGTTATTCATGACTCCTGTTAGGTGACAATTAAAATTAATTTGTTATCTGTTGAAAATATTTCAAATCTTGGTTAGATGCTAGCTTGAAATCACTTTGTCCTGCTGAATTGTTGTTAGTTTCGAAATGTTAGATTAATTCTGTTAATGAAGTTAATATTATTTGAGGTTAGTTAACTGAGCAAGCTCAATTGAATGTTAGTTAGGGCTGGATTAATCTGTTAGTTGATTGTTATAAATCGTTAAATGCTTGTTATGACTTAATGGAATGTTGTTGTATGGATATTATAGGGTTGGATTATGTTTGTGATGTTAATGAAATTTAATCATAACTATTAATGAACTTGGTAAAATTAGTCTGAACACCCAACAGTTAATGATTTTGGTTAGGGTTAATTGCTTGAATGAATGCATGAATTAATTCTAGTGTAACACTTGTTAGCTATTTGATTTTGAATGTTTGTTAGCATGCACTGGTGTTATGCTTGTGGAATGATAGTTTTTGCTTTTGTGGATTTCATGGCTTTTATCCTGACTGGGTTTGGCAGCACATGGGTACTGTGAATTCTGTGTGTTTCAGTTGCTGCAGGGTTTGTGCTATTGGCTTTGCTTGGATGCTACGTGGTGTAAAGAATCATGCTACCTTCATATGGCCCGCAGAAGGATTCCATGGTGATGGCAAATTCGTGTAAAGTATGGTGATGTTTTGAAGATGTAAGTGTAATACTTATTATTAAATTGAATCTTGTGCATTTAGAACTTGTATAGCTTGTTTTATTTGAAGTGTAATAGACATTGACAACTATGTATTCAACATGATCTTTAATAACATTTCAAACAATTTTCTCCATATTCATTTCATGCTATCTATGTATTGTTCGTGTAAGCCCTTAAGGCCAATACTTTTGGCACTTGCATCGAATTATTTATTAATAATAAAAGGTTTTTTTTATTATGTTTGTTTAATAAAGTCCCTAGAATAGCTAGTCTGTTTAATGTATCAAGTGTGACTTAATCATGAGATCCCATTAAACATAAGGACATTGTTCTTAAAGTATCCGTAGTCGAGCTTTATTGTGAAGTGGGATAACATTAAAGCATTAAGACTATTATGTATATAGACTGATGATAACATATCATGGATCATGGATAAAGAGTTATCAAGTCTTAAACAAAGGTATGAATATTAGGAGTAATATTTATACTAGATTAACCCGCTATGAGAATACTACATAGAATGTTATGCAAAGTGTCATTAGTTATTCTCATGGTGATAGTGGTGTATATCACCCTTCGACCTGAAACCACTATGGACCCTAGATGTAGAATCAAGTGCTTTATTGCTGATCAAACGTTACCCGTAACTGGATGACCAGAAAGACAATTGATGGGTACTCCATGAAGCATGCTTAGGGACATGAGTGACCTAGATGGAATTTGCCCATCCTGCGTAACAGGATAAATGTCTAAGGGCCCAATATTGAACTAGACAAGGATGACACAGTCTATGTCTTGTGTTCAATATAAACATAAGGGCAAAAAGGGTAATTATACACACAAATATTATCACAAAAAGGGATTTGTCAGATCACATGATATTTTTGTGTCTTGGGTAGCAGTGATGTGTTGCTAGATACCAGTCACTGTTTATTATGTTAAATACGTGATTTAATATAATTGTCAATGTCGTGAAAACCTACAGGGTCACACATAAAAGAACGAATTGATGAGAGATAGAGTAAATAAGGAACACCGTAAGGTACGATGCACTTAAGTAGAACATCGTAAGGTACCACACTCTTAGTGATTTTTGGTATATCATAAGATATGAGCCACATACGCTTAAGTGGGCTTTTTAGCTTGCAACCCACACAAGTGGTTCTATAAATGGAACCCTTGTGCAGAAGCATTTCATTACATGAAAATTCATTTCTCTCTCTCTCTCTCTCTCTCTCTCTCTCTCTCTCTCTATATATATATATATATATATATATATATATATATATATATATATATATATATATATATATATATATATATATATATATATATATATATAATATATATATATATATATATATATCACTCAAAGCCTTCATTCGTAGCAGCTAGCACTGAGACTAAAGGAATCCGTTCGTGTAGACTGAGTAGAGGTGTTGTCACCATTCAACGCTCGTGATCACTCCTTAGATCTGTATCAAAGGTTTCAATCGCCACAAGAGGTAAAGATTTCTATTATTGATCATGCTCATTTGTAAGGATCACTAAAGGATATTTTTTTTTTATTTCCGTTGCATTTTGGATCGCAATTTTCCTTCATGTATATGTGTATGTAAAACTTCATGTATGAAGGTAAAAATGGACTGAAACTCTATGTATGATAAATGAAGGTGGAAATGGATTAGTGAATTCAAAGATTTGAATGCGCCTCTTTAAGCATGACATAATGAGGTGGATGTATGAATGAATGTGAATGAAATTAGAAAGTTCAAATTGCATTCTTAATCAAGCATGGACAAAATGAACCAACTTTAATTCAATATGTATGGTATTTATGAAGTGAAAAGATGATGATGATGAATGTGGTTGATTTATGGTTGAAAATTGTCATGGAAAGCTTGAAAAGTTTGATTAGGAATTGAATTCTTACTTGTATGAGACCATGGAATGTGTATTGATTTATGAAAAGAAAAATGAATGGTTTAGAATACCATGAAGTGTAGTTTAGCCTAGAATTGGTGTTTGAATGAAATGAATGACCATGATACACAAAACATGTTGGTTCTGTCAAGGACTATGATGAAATTTTATAAGGTGGAATGATCTTATCTTGGATTTGGAAATGAATCTTGGGCATTGGATGAAAAATGGTCAAATGTGAAATGAATCAAGACCTTTGAAATGGACATGAATTGAAGGTAATTAAATGACTTGAAAATGGCTAATAGAAAGTGGTTGACTTTGGTCAGCAAGTTGACCAAAAAGTCAACAGTTGCCCAAAGTCAATTATAGATCTCAACTTATGGTCTTCTTGTAGGGACTTGTGTAGGTAGGCACGAATCTTGGTCAAACATAGATGGACCCAAAATTAAGATCTAGACATGGTTTGAAAGCCTTGATAGATCACAAGCAAACCAAGGCCTAAAAGATCAATGTATTGGTTCCAGCATAAGGTCAAGGACTAGAAATATTCACCATATGCATAAGAGACATGACCTTGCAAGATCTATCATGATGTGGATACGATGGACAAGATCACGGGCATGAGCCCTTCCCAAATGGATTAGGGTTTCAGTCAAACCAAGATGTCTTAGTCAATTACTTACTTGCATGGGCCTTCAAGCATCTGAAGTTAGGGTTTCCAAAAGCATACCTTTTAATCAAAGGCCTTGGATGAAATAAGATGCTTCTCAACCAAGTCTTCAACACATAAATCCCCAACTAGGGTTTAGAGTGCCAAGATAGGACCCACAGAATAAACATGAAGCCTTACAACCCAATCACTAACAAATTAGGGTTTAAATCTCTTCGAAAAGTATCATGATAGAACCCAAGCTTCACATATCAAATCATTAGGGGTTTGCATCCCCTACAACCAGATGAATATCCTAGTTGAGCCTCTATGGTTTCATCCACTCCAAAACCCTACCTTTGCAAGTCAAGAACTTTGAATCCACAATGATCAACCATTAGATGTGAATGCATGACTGCTGCATATGCATGAAGCATGAGGGTATATATAGGATTCTAAATTTAAGGATTGAATGAAAAGGTAGAAAAGGAAGGGTAAATTTTGGGGTACAACAGCTATCACTTTACGTATTCTCCCTCAAAAGCTCCAATAATCCTTTTTTATCTCTAAAAACCTAATTTAATTTTTTGTTAATTACACATTGCCTTAACTCCTCTCATAAATCTCAACACTTCCCTTATTTCTCCTTAGTTCCTATTTTCCGTCTGAAACCTCTATTTTCTATATATTTTGATGAATTAATTAAAAGCAATTATTATTTCTAATTATTTTAATCATTCCATCAACCCACAAATACTCTTACCACACCTCACCATACACCTCATACACCTACAACTCATAATACATTTAATTAAAATCGCACCATATACTAAATAATTAAATTAAACTATGAATAATTTGATTAAATAGATTAATCAAATTTCAGGGTGTTACACTTGCAACAAACTGATGGGCCAGTTTCTTCACCAAGTTTTGGTAGCCGATGACCGAGAGTCTTGGGCGACCCATGTACCACCTCAAGGTTGCATCTCTGAAGGTTCTAGAGAGAAGTTTGTATTTCAAAGAATCAGAGGCTCCAATAATAGCCATTTGCATGTTAATGGGGGTGATATGCTCATATGGGTCGCTACATCCATCAAACTTAGCCATCGAGGGTGGCTTGAAGTTCTCTGGCATCGATGGGCCCCATGTCTCATAATGGTACACATTTCTGCCATGACACCTTCATCCCATCAGACTCACTACTGGCCAGAGTTGCTACCTTCTTGTTCACCATGATGGGCACGAGGATATCAATCTAGTCGAATTTGATGGTGGTCCAAGTCAGTTTTACCAGTCTCACCGAAGACACAAATTATACTTGCTAAATATATAATATGTGACAACCCCTTATGATTATGGGCTATCAAAGGTTTTTAAGATTGTTGGGGTGTTACTATAACCCCAAGCATGAATTATGATAACCTATGTATATGGTATCTTTTAGAGTGAATTGAATGTCTCTTTCAACCTAAGAGTTTTGATATTTATAGGAATCTCTCTAGGGCTTGGATCTTAGGCTTCCAAGAAAGTAATACACACTCTTAGGAGCATGAGAAACGGTATTTTCCCTATTATTCTGGAGTACTTGACCTTCTTTTTTAACTTTCTCTTCCATACAGTTAAGGATAGAGACACATCACTCCCACGTTTTCATAGAAATATGAGTTATATAGAAAATGGACGTTATAACCGAACGATGGATGCTCGTTCTAATAAATATGTGGCTAGGAAGCTAACAAGGCCGATATATTATGTCATCTTTCTTTAAAAAACTTCTCACGATATCTCTTGTGAGTCCTTTACGAATATACCAATATATAATTTAATAAAAATATTGTTTTATTTTTATTTTTCTATCTATCTATTATGTTAAAGTTAATAAAATTAATTAATTTATCATTTACTTTCTTGTTGTATAGTATATATTTGACTTGCGTATACAAATAGGAGGATAAATTAACCTAATATTTGCTCCTGAAATAAATAAAAAAGACTGCAAAAAATCAACTGAAAAAGAGTAATACTATCACCACGTACATTTCTCGTTTTCTCTCATTTAACATAATACAAAAGAAAACAATAATTACAAAGAAGCCATGAAACTTCAAGCAATGCTTATGCTATAATGTCAACATTTTATGCTAGCCAGGTACTTGACCACTTGGTTATGCTCTTTATAATAAGTATAATACAGTAACTGCAAAATGCAGAAATATAAAAAGATTAAATCATTAAAATTGAATAAAAGATCTGTGTACATTGAACAAAGCATCCTCCATTTTTCTACATCATATTCTGCTGCAGCTTATCCCTTATAAATTCTGATAAAAGTAATTACCACCGAAGCAACTTTTGAAAACCACAATAATGTTTCTGACTACAGAGTGTCCCCCACAAAGATATATATCAATTTTAACTTTTTTTTAAATATAAAGTTACGACAATGATAAACTTTATTCAAATGCATATAGTATAGTTCTTCATCAATTCTAATGTTCTCTACTGTCCATATTTGTCAAACTAAGATCCCATTACTAGTAAATTATCTTTATCATAATATATAATATATTTATTTAAAGATTTTTTTTATACAAACTCTAGAGGAATAGGATTCCAAATTGTAGCCGTTCATGTTTGATAATTTTAATTGCAATTTGCAATAATGAATTGGAACTTTTGCTGCGGTGCCGCATGCAAAAATATAGAATAAAAATCATTTGTCCATACATTATTTTTAATTCATATATTACATAATTATATAAAATGCTTTGCTTAGTCGTTGATTGTGTTTTCAAAATAAATCATAAGATATACTATTAACATGCCAAATCTTCTAGCTTACGAACAAATAAACAAAAGTTCCTTAATTCTTAACCATTCATGTTTTCATAATGTTCTCAAACAGTGAAGCATCATAGATTCACAGTTCTTAGCAAGCTCATTTTGAATAATTGTGTAGGGTCCATAATTAGATCACAAACAAAATCATCAATCTTGTAACATAGTAGGTCCCACATTATCATATCTCTAGGTAGCACTATACTGTACTAGTATTATTTATTATTTCCATAAATCAAGTAGGTGGAAAAAAATCAGTGGCTTCAATTTCAAAGTTCTTATACTACAAGCCTACTTTGAGTATTTATCATCATAAAGCAAAATAAGTCCTACACTTTTTCTTTTCCCGCCTTTAATAATTCTACTATTTGCTTCATTTTTCCACTTAGTTTCAATAATTTAATGTTATTATATTAATATATTTATGAAGAATTATTTACGTATTTTAATTCTTTTTAAGACATAAATTTTAAAATATAAGAAAAAAATTTATATACAATTTTTTTGGTGTGATTTTTATTATTTTCTAATTAGAATATAACACATGTATTTAAATATTATTTAAGGAATGAAAATATATATAAGTGTAATTTATTAATATATGATTCAATTTATGTCAATAATATTTATTTATATTTATGTATTAATTAATATAAATAAATTATTAATATTTATAAACTTTAAAAAAAAAACTCCATGATGCAATTCGTCTAAACTTTAATATTTTTGTATAGATAGAAAAAAGACAAAGTTTAAATCTTATAGGTGTGTTGATTGTAAACATGTCATTAGTAGTAGTATTGTTATTAATAATAATTTATATTTTCTCAATTTAAAGAAAATCATTAATCTCACTAACTATCTCTATCCTTTAGTCAAACATTTGTGCTTACTTTTGCAATCAAAATCTTCTTTTTTTCCAACGTTAATTCACACAAGCTCAAACAAAGTCTCTCTTCAAATTTTATTACTTTCTCAATTAAATTCTTATGCTTTTGAGAAGATGGAAACAATGAAACCAAAATCAGCCATGAACAACCGAAGCAAGAAATTCGCCAAAACATTCCAAAGGGTGATTAATCTCAAAAGCGCAACGAAAATTGCATCAAACAATGGAATTTGCATGCTCAATTCAAATCTCAAAGTGAAAGAAGATCAAGAACCTTTCACAGATCATCATATCAATAACAACGGCAACCAAAACAACAAGAATAACAATAAGAACAAGAACAAAAACAAAGCAGTTATGGAAGCTCTAATTGCGAGGCTTTTCGCCGGAGTTACGACGATCAAAGCAGCGTATGCAGAGCTTCAAATGGCTCAACATCCATACAATAATGATTCGATCCAAGCAGCGGATCAAGCGGTGGTGGAAGAACTAAGATCTATATCAGAATTGAAAAGAAGGTTTTTGAAAAAAGAGCTTGATCTTTCACCTCAAGTTACGATAATGCTGGCAGAGATTCAAGAACAACAAAGCATAATGAAAACGTATGAAATCACCATCAAGAAGATTCAAGGAGAGGTTGATGCTAGAGATTCTCGAATCGAATCTCTTAGGCAAAAACTTGACGAGTGCATTTCATTCAATAAATCACTTGAGAAAAAGCTGAATTCAAATGCTTCTTTGTCACTCTTTGTTAACCTTGAACTTTCATCGTTGAATCATACTCACTTTGTTTATTTTCTTCACCATACACTGAGATCAATACGGAGTTTCGTGAAACTTATGATTGAAGAAATGGAATCCGCGAATTGGGACGTTGAAGCAGCGGTTAAATTCATTCATCCAAACGCGGTTTTCAGTAAACCGAGTCATCGTTGTTTCGCTTTTGAATCATTCGTTTGCATAACAATGTTTGAAGGCTTCAATTATCCAAATTTCACTTTTTCAAATGAAGCTCTTCACAACACTCATCAGAATCTCTACTTTGAAAAATTCAAGAAGCTGAAATCTCTGAATCCAAAACAGTACTTAGAAAACAATCCAAACTCGTCTTTTGCCAAGTTTCTAAAATCAAAATATCTTCAACTTGTTCATGCTAAAATGGAGTGTTCTCTGTTCGGAAACTTGAACCAGAGAAAGCTAGTGAACTCTGGAGAGTTTCCAGATTCTGCTTTTTTCTTAGCTTTTTCTGAGATGGCAAAGCGCGTTTGGACTCTGCATTACTTAGCATTGTCATTTCAAGAAAATGTCACCATTTTTCAGGTCAAGAAGAATTCTAGATTCTCTGAGGTTTACATGGAAAGTATCACAGAAGAATCAGTTTCAACAACTACTTCATGTTCAAGGGATTCTACAGACTCTAATTCCGGCGAGCTTCGGGTGGTTTTCACGGTGGTGCCGGGTTTCAAAATTGGTAAGACAGTGATTCAGAGTCAGGTTTACCTATCTCTTCTAGATCCTTCTGCAAATTCCTATAGAAATTAGTTTTTCATTTCATGTCATATTAACAATATATTATGAGTATATTAATATATTCATAATAATGTATAATGTATTATTATTGAGTATAGATTCTAAGGATTAGTTTTTATTTAAAAATATTTATAAAATATAATAACCATTTCATTGTTGTTAATTACTTGAGGAAAAATAGGGATGTTTAGGTGCAAATGTTATACATTTTTTGAAAAAAAAATCTTAAGTTTTCTGCAATTGTAGATGTAGTGTGCACATTATCTATGTATGTATGTATGAAAGGATGGTATTATAGTGTAATCAGATAAAGATATTTTAATTAGATTAAATTTGTAAACTTTCAAGGATTGAATATTGAATTTGTAAATTTTACACGCTTATATTATTGTGTTTACTGGTCGTGAACAGTGTTTTTTTTCTTTAAATATATTTTGAATTAAAATCTTACATAGAAAGTGAGCAGAGGCTAAGCCTGCGTTGGGTGCATGATGATGGGCCAGGGATGCAGTGTCAACGGGAGAAACAATTAATTCAATCGAGTATCCAATATCATCGGTTGATAAATAAAACAAAAACATGGCATAGTATGATACTTTGATTTTACTTTTAGAACACTCAGAAATTAGTTTTAGATATGTAAATTTTATTTTAAAATGTTTTGTTGCTTTTTATTATAAGTGATTTTGTTTTAAAAACTAATTGAAATTTAACATAAAAATATGTAACTTTGAATTTCAATTCAATTTATTTTTAACTAAAATCAAATTTATAAAGTTAATTTATTCAAAAAAATCAATTTTTATTGCAAAATAAAACATATGAACGTAAGAAAGAAGCGCAGTGCCATAAGTCCTGGGTCAAGTGGAAATAAAAATAGGTTAGATTTTCTGCATTTTGGACCCACATGTTCTACCTATGTTTTTTAAACAGTTTGAAAGTTGATTTTTGGAAAATTTTGAAATGGAAAGTTTTAGAGATTGCGTCGGCAAATTTACCGAGATAACCCACTTTTTCGAAGAAATTCTCAAAATAACCCATTTTTCAGGAAAATTCCCAATCTACCCCACTTCTAGGAGGAGGCGCCAATTGGATTGGCGACCCCTCTTAAAAATTACAAGGAGGCGCCAATTGGATTGGCTAGGGCACCTGCCCTAGCCAATCCAATTGGCGCCTATGTGTATTTTTTAAGAGGAGGCGCCAATCCAATTGGCGCCTCCCTTAAAAAAGCCTCAAATGAAAAAACCTTCAACATGAAAGTTGTAGATCTTTTCAAGACAATGAATTTGGATATAAATTTTGCATCATTTGGATTTTTTATGAGAAAGTTATGGGCAGTTGAAGTTGGACTTCTGAGTTTTTCAACTGTAATCTGACCTATAATGTCTTGCATTATTTCATGTGTTTCTTTTAGAGTTATGAAATTTTGTCCAACATAACATTTGAAGTAGACATCTTAAATTTTCCAATTCAGTTGGTCCCACCTCAAAATAATTAAAAATGAGTGAGTTAGATCCCTGCGAAGTTGACCTAAAATTAGGGTTTCTGTCAAAATGATCTATAATGTTTTGAAATGAATGATGAGCTTCCAAGTTTCAAATGGATTTTTGATGAACATGAAAGTTGTTCATATGGCAACTGTTGTTAAAACTTGAATGGAGGCGCCAATTAGATTGGCTAGGGCAGGTGCCCTAGGCTAGGGTAGGTGCCCTAGCCAATCCAATTGGCGCCTATGTGTATGTTTTAAAAGGAGGCGCCAACTCAATTGGCGAGTCCCTCATAAAATGCCTTTTTTGTCTTATAAATAGATGCGTTGTGTGACCTATTGTTCCACAACTCATATAATCATTTGGCTATCATGTTTGGTGTTCGTCGCCGATACGGTAAGGTGATTTATGCGAGAGACAAACCTCAATTGCTGATGCTGTTTTGGAACATCACCACGTTAGATCAACTGAAGAGGGAGCTGGTTCGATGGTTAGACGGGAAAATACCAGAAGGGGAAAAAATCAGAAGTATTGAGAGACTTGACAGTATCTTTGGTTGGGTGCGAATGAAGACTGATAAGGATGCTAGGGAAATGATGTTTGGTCGAGACGACATTAATTTGATTGTTGTAATCAGTTAGAATTATTTATGTTTTCAGATGTTTTGTACTGATGTTGGTTATGAAACTCGTTGTAACAAGAACTTAATGATATATATTGATTGATTGTTACAGAAATACAATGTTACAAAAAGCATAAGATCAAGATAAAATGTTACAAAAAGCTTAAGGTCTAGATAAAATGTTACAAAAATCTTAAGATCTAGATGATGCTCCTTGATTGGGACAGTTGTTTTTGTTGTGTCCTGGTTGACGACAGATACTACATAATCTTATCATTTTATCTGTGGAATCCATCTCTGTTCTGATACGTGTGCTGTTTGGCCTTCCTTTCTTCTTTCTATGCATCTCTTCATTGTGCCAAACAATATCTCCTTCATATGGAGGCCAGTAATCCTCCATTGGTAGTACTGAAAAGCTTTGACCATATACATTCATGATGGTGTTGGCCTTGTACACATCAGATAAATGGGTGTAAGCGTCTTGACGAGTATAAGCGCATGCTGCAATGACATGGGAGCAAGGTATGCGGAAGGCCTGAAATTTTCCACAATCGCACCAACTTCTGTGTAGTTTAACCGCGTAGGCTAAATTTGGTCTCCCCTCGCTGTTGCCCATTGTTTCCTGGATGCTGAAATTTTGTCTTTGACGGTCAAACACTGTTACAGCGTGTGTCGTAGCTTTGATTCTCTCCTCTTTCACGACCTTCATGCAACACTCACTGAATACTTGTCCAGACATTAACACTGCACTCCATCTTTCACCTCTGGTTGCGAACATAGAAGCCAACCTATAATAGGTTGATCTTACCAAGGCGGTTATCGGCAGGTTTCGAATTCCTTTGAAAACCCCGTTCATGCATTCCACAATGTTTGTTGTCATGTGGCCCCATCGACAACCACCGTCAAATGCTCTTGTCCACTGCTCTACTGGGATGTTATTTATCCATCTCCCCGCGTCTTCATTAGACAGACGAATCTCATCACGATAATATTGAAAAGACGGTTGAGTTAAAGCATACCCAACATTCACCACCTTCTTGCGAAGATTCTTATCTTTTATAGCACGCATGAAGTTTTGTGCAATGTGTCTGATACAGTAGACATGTGTAGAAGGAGGATCATGCCATCCGTTGTCATGGTTGTTGTAGGCACTTTCGATGGCAGCATGTCTATCAGAAATCAAACATATATTGGCTTGTGGAGCGACATGCGTTCTGAGATGTCGAAGAAAGAAACCCCATCCACCAGCCGTTTCACCTTCAACAAGAGCAAAGGCAATGGGAAATACATTGTTGTTACCGTCTTGTGCAACTGCCATGAGCAAAGTACCCTTGTATTTTCCGTATAACCAAGTGCCATCAATTTGCAGGAGAGGTTTGTAGAAAGCGAAACCTTTGATGCACGGGTCAAATGCCCAAAAAAGACGGTGAAATATTCTATTACCTGTAGCACAGGTTCCGTCTGGCATCATTGCTGGCACTGTCTCCAGAATTGCCACAGTTCCTGGGACATAAGCTTTTAGTGCCCATAAAAACCGTGGTAATTCCTTGAATGAGTCCTCCCAGTTGCCGAAAACCTGCTCAACAGCCTTTGTCCTCGCAATCCATGCTTTCTTGTAAGATGGAGTATAATTATATGTTGTTCGGATATGGGATATAATTATACTCACCTTCACTGATGGGTCTTTATTTACCAATGGCAGAATGTCTTGACATATCAAAGCTGTGCTCAGTTTACGGTGATCTTGTTCAACGTTAGTTGCAACGCAACTGTGTGGTGGGTCTGTTGAGGCGATCTCCCAAGAGTCATTTTTCTTCTTGTAAGATGCAGCCAAACGAAACTTACAAAGCATGTTACGACATTCGATAACATACCTTCTAGAGTCAGTGCGTTTCACTGTAAAGTCAGCAAAGTTGTTCATATGGTATTTTTTTATTGCCAAGACACATTCCTCTTTGGTACAAAACATGTCTCCCACCTTTAATTCGCCTACTGGTCTCGGATACGGATTATAGAAGACACTGTCGGACGTTTCATCATCGTGAAGATCCATATTTGTCATATGTTGAGGAGGATTGTAGGCATGAGTAGGAGGTATTGGTGGTGGTTGAGCCTCATCTTCATCGTCGTTGTTCAGGATGTGATCAACCTGTACCTCAGTCTCCTCTTCTTCTTCATCAACAACGTCGACCTCTACTTCGGCTTCTGGGTTGAGTTCATCTGACCATTGTGCATCATTTGCAGCATCTTCACCAGCTGGATCCTGATCGGTTAGTTAAGACTGTTGAGACGGTATACATGGTTGTATAGTAATGTACAACTCGATACAATCCATGCCTGAATGTTCATGACTAAGAAACATGCTTTCAATATCTTCATCGTCTCGTATCTTTAGGGGGAAAAACTTGCATTGACCATTCTCAAAAAATATAGGATTCTGATATGTCATCTTTGACATAATACCTGATGCTATAAAGGATTGTATTCTTTTTTTGAAATGCAAAAAGGTTGCATTTCTCTTCATTGTCACGCTAATGGTATCAGTGTTTCTAAAACAAAAACCATGAAGCTCAGACTCAAAAGTTTCACCGTTGCAGTGAACGTTGATACTGTATAATGATGAAGATGACATTTTCAAGATAAAAAGTATTTTGCAAGTGCAGATGAATGTGAGTGAAGATGAAAAGTATTTTGGAGATGAAAAGTATTTTGCAAGTGCAGATGAATGTGATAGTAAGACACTTAAATAGATGGTATCAGTGTCTCACATTAAAGCTACTCTGAGATACTGTGTCAAGCATGCAAGTAATTTCAGAGATGAGGTGTCTGTCATGCAATACAGTGTGAGTTGATGTGTCAAGCATGCTAGCTAGTCATGATTTGATGTGTCTGTCAAGCATGCTAGCTAGTCAAGACAGAAGTGAGTATTCAGCATGCAGGATACTAGAGAGCCACGTGTCTGAGATGATGTGTCAATCCTGCAAGACAGTGTGACTTGATGTGTCCACCAGGCAAGCTATCAAGAAGGTAGTCATCAGCATGCAGGAGACAAGACAGACACGTGTCGGACACCTAAGATGGTCAGAGTTGATGTGTTTGTCAAGCATGCTAGCTAGTCAAGACAGAAGTGAGTATTCAGCATGCAGGATACTAGAGAGCCACGTGTCTGAGATGATGTGTCAATCCTGCAAGACAGTGTGACTTGATGTGTCAACCAGGCAAGCTATCAAGAAGGTAGTCATCAACATGCAAGAGACAAGACAGACACGTGTCGGACACCTAAGATGGTCAGAGATGATGTGTCAATCATGCAAGCCATCCATAAGTGAGTTGTTCAGCATGCAGGAGACAACAATGCCACGTGTCAGACATGCAGAAGGTGGCGCCAATTGGTTTGGCGCCTACCTTTAAGGCTTGTACATGGTCGCCAATTTGAATGGCGCCCCCATGGAGTCAGTCCTCGAAACCAAGCATTCAGAACTAGCCTTGCATGCATGTACCCTATGGTGTCGCCAATTTGAATGGCGCCCCCTCTTTAATATTGTACATGGTCGCCAAATGAGGTGGAGACACCATGCAAACACAATTTTTCATGCACTCCTCCATTTGCCTATAAATTCATCCACTCCTTCAACAATTCTTCCACACCAACATTCTCACTACTTCATCTACATTTCTCACTACTTCATCTACATTACTTCTTTTACAATTTCATCTTCAACAAAATCTTCCATTTTCATCTACACCAACTCCCCAACAATATGTCTTTACTCACAATGGACGAAGCACACAGAGGAACAGTTGCAAACATCGCGACATACGTAAGTTTTTTCTTATACTTATTTTTTATGTTTCATCTCCACCAACCCCATTTTATTTTGAAATAGCGACTTAGTCAAGTGTTACATTATTTCTATTATAGGATGTCTCAAGGTTTCGAACTCGAGTCCACGAATTTGTCCCAATGGACCCGATGATTCAACCTTATGTTGAACTCGCCGGTTTTGGTCACATTAGCAAAATTATGTCTTGGTCTATAGATAACAAGTTCATTCTAGCCTTATGTTTAAAATCCAAATTTTATTAATATCAATTCGTATTATGTCAAATTTATCTTTGTGTAAACTCCAAACATTAGGTTTCTTTCATAATTCTAAAATAAACACATATCATAATACAAAAATTTATAGGTCAGAAACCCTAATTCAAGGACTTGTTATTGTTATGTTGAAGGGCTTGAATTTGGTCCCTTTTGGCAAAATTCACATACACATGTTTTGACAGAAACCCTAATTTTGGGTCAAGTTCGCAAGGACCTACCTCACTCATTTTTAATTATTTTAAGGTGGGACCAAGTGCATTGGAAAATTTAAGATGTCTACTTCACTTGTTATGTTGGACAAAAATTCATAACTCTAACACAAACACATGCAATAATACAAAACATTATAGGTCAGATAACAGATAAAATGTCAAAGAGTCCAAGTTCAGGTGCCCATACCTTTCTCATAAAAATTGCAAATGATGCAAAACTTTAGTCCAAATTCATTATCTTTAAAATATCTACAACTTTTATGTTGAAGGTTTTGTCATTTGAGGCTTTTATCATTCAAACTAAAGGGCTTGAAGTTGGTCCCTTTTGGCAAAATTCACATACACTTGTTTTGATATAAACCCTAATTTTGGGTCAAGTTCGCAAAGACCTAACTCACTCATTTTTAATTATTTTAAGGTGGGACCAAGTGAATTGGAAAATTTAAGATGTCTACTTCAAATGTTATGTTGGACAAAAATTCATATTCCTAAAAGAAACACATGCAATAATACAAAACATTATCGGTCAGATAACAGTTCAAAAACTCAGAAGTCCAACTTCAACTGCCTATAACTTTCTCATACAAAATCCAAATGATACAAAATTTATATCCAAATTCATTGTCTTGAAAAGATCTACAACTTTCATGTTGGGAGTTTTTTCATTTGAGGCTTTTTTAAGGGAGGCGCCAATTGGATTGGCGCCCCCTCTTAAAAATTACACATAGGCGCCAATTGGATTGGCTAGGGCAGGTGCCCTAGCCAATCCAATTGGCGCCTCCTTGCAATTTTTAAGAGGGGTCGCCAATCCAATTGGCACCTCCTCCTAAAAGTGGGGTAGATTGAGAATTTTTTTGAAAACTGGGTTATTTTGGGAATTTCTTCGAAAAAGTGGGTTATCTCGGTAAATTTGTCGATTGCGTCTATGATATTTTTAAAATGATTAAAAACAATTACATTAGCATATAAAAATATATTGTTTTTAAATTTTTTTAAAAATATATTGTTTTTAAATTTTTTTAAAAATATTAAATCCATTTCAAAATATACATCCACTCTTCTATAATTTCTTCCTCTAAATTTTCTAAAAACCAATTCTCAAACAAATCTTCAATAATAAACTATTTTCAAAATATACTCAATTTGTTTTTCGAGAAGGAGTTATAGAAAGTTATTTCTCCACTTGTTTCAACTCCGCTCCTGTCAACAAGCGATTAGAAAAACAAACGAGCACCGACAATATTTTACACATATGTCGCGTATTAGGAAACATATAAAGTTACAAAATTTGGTCGGACGGACCAACCAGACTCTGATACCACTGTGTAATACCCTACTTCCAGACTCGATAAATAATCAAATAAAACATGTATAACATATATATCTTCCAAGTAGGATGTTCCTGCAACCATCAACATAATATACATGAACCACATAATATAAAAACTTGATTCATTTGATAAGCAACAAAAATTATAAAATACTTGGCATTAAAAGCCTCAACAACAATATTAGTTTGAAAAGTGGTTCAATATCCAATTAAACGAAAAAAAATATGTAACATGAGAAAACAAATAAAATAAACAGCTCGTTCCCCCGTGTTACATATCAGAGCGACTCCAACTATAAGACTCGATCAACAAGAAACTAAAGAGGCACAACATCGTCCTCAACATCAAAACTCCTAATCAGGTACCTGATTATCTGTACTCTAGAGGAACACAGACGTAACAACACAAAAAGGGGATGCGAATACATTAAAATAAGAATTGACGCACAAATCATACAAGAGTACTCATCATTACACAAACATCTCATCATCATGTAATGTAATTTAACATTGACTCAACTCATACTCGTCACAGTTCACACTCTGAACATGACTCACAACTCAACTCTATATTCATGCGGTACCGACTCAACATTTGGTTTTTCATAGGAGCCGAGTTCCAATAACTGTGAACCCCGAGCCTTCTAAGCTCCAAGCCCCCCTTCTGAGCTTGGGATAAACCACTAGTCCCCTATTTTGAATTAACGAACCTGCTTATTTCAATGCCACGAAACAATGATACATGTCCATAAAAATCAATACAACAACAATAATAACGCTTACGGCCCCCTTCTGACCATAAACAACATTGGCACACAATAGTAATCCCCCCTTCTAAATTACTATCCACCAACAAAAACAATGGTGCACACCAATAATACATAATTAATCACCATACAATCATGCATTTCATACACAATATGAATCATATTCACACCATATAACATCACCAAAAAGCAACACCACATCAATTACATCATATTCACACTCAACACCTAATCATGTTAAATCATCTCAACACTGACTCATCATTAAGCATGTACAATAATTCATACAATTATACACATATTCACACTTTTAACATACATTCACACATCATTAAAACATGTCAATCCATCTCACAAGTCACTATCATATGTAGCTCTGTACGTTAGCTTTCCAATGCTTCAAACCGCGCCTCAATCTGAGTCCTGAAACTCAAGTTACATGATTCGAGTCACGAACATCAACTCTGTATTATCATCCTCGCCATGCGAGCACATCAGCTCACTGGGAAAAGTTCACAGGGCCAAGCCCACTAGGAGAGCTCGTTGGGCGAGGTCTTCTACACATGCAACACCATTAACACGATTTTTGCACTATATAACCTACATACTCTTCCAATTTAATCCCAAACACCCCCAACCACTCCCGAATTGTTACATATACGATTAACACATATTAGCATGTTATTTCCCATTAAATTAACATGTTATTCCATCATTTAACTATAAAATCCAGATTCATGATCATACCTAAAAACTCCTCAATTCCAACATAAACAATCCTTTCATGAGCAATTTCACATAGACAACAATCATACAACATCAAACACGAATTTCATGTTAATTCATGGCATAAAAACAGATTTACATTCATATGATTCATCCAATAAACAATCAAAAGAAAAGAATAAAATCCTATTGGAGGTTAAGAGAAACATCTTTACCCTTTCATGTTCAAGGCACCTTTAGATGAATAATTTCACCTTACCTTATAAATTCAGCAAAAGCACAAGAAATAAACCTCTAAGGTCTTCTCTTCCTAGCCCTAGCTCTCCAACGCTCCTTCTCCAACTTTCTCTTCTTTTTCACATTCATTGACAAACTCCCCAATAACCCTTATTTCTCTATTTTTCTAATTATATAATATTTCTAATTATCTTCTCATAATTATAAATTTTGCCTAACTGAAACTCAGCTTCCCTCCATTCACCACCTAATTCTATTAATTCACAAAATCTGTCAAATTCTACCTATTCTACCAATTTCTATTTATTTAATTAATTAATTATCACTAAAATCAATTAATTAAGCATACTTCCCCACAATTACTACTCACCGACCAAACCACCCAAAATCACACAAGTAATATTCAAATAAATTAATTAAATAATTCAATAAACAATTAAATAAATGACGAATAAAAATCGGGGTGTTACAATTCTCCCCCATTTAAAAGAACTTTCGCCCTCGATAATTACTTGACGGGAAAATCTCTGGATAAGGCTCTCTCATCCTACTCTCGAGCTCCTACGTCACACTTCCACTAACAAGACCTCCCCAAAAAACCTTCACTGAAGCGATTTCCTTGCCTCGCAAGTGCTTCACATCACGATCCTCAATCCTCAAAGGAAAAGTCTCAACTGTCAAGTTCTCTCTAACTTGCACATCATCTAACTGAATCATATGAGATGGATTAGGAATGTACTCCCTGAGACACATGAAACACATCATGGGGATTAGAAAGATACGGCGATAACGCAACTCGGTAGGCCACCTCACCTACCCTCTGAAGAATCTAAAATGGACCAATGAAACATGGCATAAGCTTTTTAGACTTCAATGCACGGCCAACACCAGTTACCGGAGTAAATCTCCAGAACATATGATCTCCCTCCTGTAACTCAATTGTTTTCCTCCTCTTGTCGTGATATCTATTGTGACGACTCTACGAAGCTTTCATCTTCTATTGGATCATCTTAGTCTTCTCAGTAGCCTACTGTACTATCTCAGGTCCAAGCACAACACTTTCACCAGAACCATACCAACACAAAGGTGTCCTACACCTCCTACCATGCAACGCCTCAAACAGTGTCATTCCAATACTAGAATGGAAATTGTTGTTATAAGTGAACTTAACTAATAGTAAGTAATTGTCCTAGTTACCTCCCTGCTCCAAAACACATGCTCTCAGCAAATCCTCTAAAGACTGAATAATACTCTCTGTATGACCATCTGTCTGCGGATGATAAGCAAAACTTCAAATTCGGCTTAGTACCCACCGTTTCCTGTAAACTCTTCCAAAACCTCGACGTAAACCGAATATCTCTATCTTACACAATACTCAACAAAATACCATGCAAGCTAACAACCTTCTCAATATACAACTCAGATAACTTTTGCAAGGGATATCTGATCTTAATAGATATGAAATGAGCTGATTTTATAAGCCTATCAACAATAACCCAGATGGAATCACATCCCTTTGTATTCTTCGGAAAACTCATAACAGAATGCATGGAAATATTGTTCCACTTCCATTCAGGAGTAGTCAACGGTTGCTTCAGACCCAACGACTTATGATGTTCAATCTTCGAATTTTGGCAAGTCAAACAAGTATAAATAAACTCATATATCTCCTTCTTCATTCCTGGCCACCAAAACATTGACTTCAGATCTTGATACATCTTAGTAGCACAAAGATGAATACTCATACCACTTATATAACCTTCCTCAAGAAAACTCTTCTTAAGCACTAGCGCATTAGGTACGCATCCTCTGTCTTTGAATCCTATCACACCATTCTTATCGATCCTAAAATCACCTCCCTTACCTTGATTGATCATCACTAGCCGATCAACCAATCCCAAATCGATTTTCTGACCCTCTCTGATTTCTTTAAGGATACTATTGGTCAGCTTTAACATACCCAACTTCACACTGTCAGGAGTCTCTTCACACACCAAATTCATGTATCTGAATTGCTCAATTAACTCCAATTCTCAAACCATAAGCATCAAAATATGCAATGACTTTATGCTCAAAGCATCAGCTACAACATTGGCTTTACCCATATGGTAACTAAAGCCAAAATCATAATGCTTCAGAAATTTGAGCCATCTTCTTTCTCTCATATTCAACTCCATCTTATTGAACAAGTACTTCAAACTCTTATGATTGTTGAAATCTTCAAATCTAGAACTAAACAAATAATGCCTCCAAATTTTTAACACAAACACCATGATGTTCATCAATCAAAAGAAAGTATATTATATCTTATCCACAGGGACTTATGTGATATTGTTGTCGTTCAACGGTTAATAATGTTTTAAGTAAGTTTCAAAAGATGTTTGGATTGTAAATATAACGTTTTAACGATGTATGAAACGGTAAATGATAAAATGAATTTCACAAATGATAAAACATGCTGAGGTTGAGTTTCATCCGCCGAATACGTATGAATTTATTGATCACTTTCATATATAATCTTAATGTTTATACATATCATCATGTATCACTCACAAAAGGTTTTATGTCTAAAATCATGTCGAGATTTCTATTGTATTGTTTAATCGATGATTTCTCAATCTATCAAACAATCAAATAGTGTGAAGTTGCAATACTTCATATGAATACTATACTCTCACCCTATGTCTAGTAATCAGAGTTTAACCAAATATTATCCTAGATCGAGATTGGAAAAGTATTTTTCAATAATAATTCGAATCCATGAATTTGATCGGTAAAACAAAGGTAATATTTAATAATCATAAATGAATGGATTATATAATATGATGATCAAATTTTACACATATGGCTCAATGGATTACATTCAATCCTAACACAAGAGAAGAATTTAGCTAGCCATCATCATGTTAGCTTGACAAATCATGAAGGAACTGAGATGAATGAGCATCAAATGTGATTTCCCGACAATCTGATGTGTATCCAGCTCGTACCATGCACTTTTCACTCTTCTCTCAGTCTTCTATCTACTCTCCGGTTCTCATAAAAATGAATAATTCCCTCTTTGGTTGTGCTTTTGTCCTTTTATAGTGTCTGGTTGCAGCCAACTTCGCTTAGCAAAATATGGCTTTCTAAGAGAAGTATATTTCCTTCACCCTAAAGCAACCTTCAAAATGCCCTTGCTGATTAGCCTTACTTCTCTTAGTGAAATATGTATTGCTAAGCTAACTTCTTTGTTTCTTCCTCTCTAGCTCTCATTATGCCTCGCTAAGTGAACTTCTTGAGTTTTGATTCTCGTTTCTTCTTGCTTGGTGCTCGCTAATGCTCGCTAGCAAAGTATTAATTGTTTGGCTATGTTTCCCTTCGCTTGGTGCTTGCTAATGCTCGATTAGTAAAATATTGATTGTTTGGCTTTGTTTGCCTTCGCTTGGTGCTCGCTAATGCTCGCTTAGTGAAGTTTCTCTTTTGTGATTCAGTTTGGCTTTTCTTGGCATTTTCCTGCAACATTTAACAATGAAACTTAGAGGCACCACATCCTAAGCAAAACTTTGGGAAAATACAAGTAAACATTGTTTGTTGAGTCAATAAATGCCAAAATTCCATGTAAATAATCACTCTTGTTTGACACTTATCACACCATGATGTCAAGTCTAGATCATGCGTAGGATAATTCCTCTCATGAACTTTGAAATGCCTAGAAGCATAAGGCACAACCTGACCATTCTGCATTAACATGCCACCCAGACCCATCTTCGAAGCATCATAATACACAACAAAGGATTCACTCGGATTTGTGAAAATTTAAATCGGGGTAGACGTCAACTTCATCTTGAGTTCTTGAAAACTCTCCTCACAACACACATCCTAAACATATGTTTGGCCCTTTCGAGTTAACTTAGTTAAAGGAAATTCTAACTTTGAAAAGCATTCGATAAACCTCATGTAGTAACCAGGCAAACCAAGAAAACTTCTAATCTCAGTAACCGACCTCGAAGTTTCCTATTGCAACACTGTATCTATCTTCGACAGATCCATTGTGATTCCACCACTAGATATCACATGGCCAAGGAAACTCATTTCTTTCATCCATAACTCATATTTAGACAACTTTTCATACAACTTCTTCTCTTTCAAAGTATACAAAACAACTCTCAGATGCTCCACATGCTCTTCATCAGACTTTGAATATATCAGAATATCGTCGATGAACACAACGACAAACTGATCTAAGTACATATGGAATATTCTATTCATGTACTCCACGAACACTTCAGGAGCATTAGACACACCAAACAACATCGCTGAATACTCATAGTGACCATATCTTATTCTGAACGATAACCCGAACATAAATCAATCTTGCTAAACTCGCAAGCACCAACCAACTGATCCATCAGATTGTCAATCCTCGACAGTTGATACTTATTCTTGATAGTAACCTTGTTTATTTGTCGATAGTCAACATATAACCTCATGCTACCAAATTTCTTCTTGACTAACAACATTGGCGCACCCAGGGCGAAACAATCAATCGAACTAACTTCTTCTCAAGAAGATCCTCTAAGTATTTCTTCATCTCACTCAAATCTGAAGCATACATCCTATACAACCCCATCGACACAAGACTAGTACCAAGTACTAAGTCTATGGCAAACTCAACTTCGCGCTCCGACGGTAAATCACTAATGTCCTCTGGAAACACCTCAGGAAAATCACACACAACAAGTAAATTTGTAATCATTCTCTCACTTCCCCCACTCAAGGACGTGAATACCATGAACACTTGAGCATTCTCTCTCAAGAACATCTTTACCTGCCTCGTGGTCATGAAACTTAACTTCGTGCTCTCATCGGATTCAAGAAACATCATTGATTTATCAAAACAATTGATAAACACACAGTTGAACTCCAACTAATTCCTTCCCATAATAACATCAAACTTAGAGGAAAACAAACCAAGTAAACACCAAAATCTCTATTGTAAATTGTCAAAGGACAATTCAAACATACCAATGAAGTAGTCACTGAACCATTAATTGGGGTATCAATGACCATTCTACCACTCATATTAGACACTTCCAGATTACGCACTCAACAAATATGAACTTCGAATCTTCTTCTTCGACAAACTTAGGAAATAACACTGACTCATCCAACAACATGCACTCTTGCAATCAGCAGCATGCAGAACCCACTATCCACTCTAGAACATCTCGGAGAAGTAGAAGCTTCTCTCTCACTTGTTTCAATCTCGCTCCTGCCAACAAGCAGTTAGAAAATGAACGAGCACCGAAAATGTTCCACACATATGTCGCGTACTAGGGAATAGATAAAAATCACAAAACCTGGTCGGGCAGACCAACTAGGCTCTGATACCATTATGTAACACCCTACTTCCCTACTTGACAAATAATAAAATAAAACATATATAACATATATATCTTCCAAGTAGGATACTACTCCAACCATCAACATAACATACATGCACCACATAATAATAAAACTTGATTCATTTGATAAGCAACATAAATAATAAAATACTTGGCATTAAAATCCTCAACAATAATATTAGTAATAAAAGTGGCTCAATATCCATTTAAACAAAAATATATACATACAACATGAGAAAACAAATAAAAGAAACAACTTGTTTCCCCCGTGTTACATATTTGAGAGACTCTAACTATAAGACTCAATCAACAAGCAACTAAAGAGGCACAACTTGTCCTTAACATCAAGCTCATACTAAGGTACCTGATTACCTATACTCCATAGTAGCACATATGCAATAACATAAAACTGGGCGAGAATACGTTCAAATAAGAATTGGTGCACAAAATAATCAGAGTAGATTCACACACTACTGTCGTATTACGCGAAAAACCGGTGGGAAAACGAAACAACAGAGCCGCCACCGTGCGTTATTTATCCCAAAGGAGGGAAAGGAAACGCTCGAAGTAAACCTGGAAAGAACATGGTCTCGCGACCAAAGAGAATGGGATCGGGAGTCGGTTATGCGAAGGGAAGGTATTAGCACCCCTACGCATCCATCGTACTCGACGGGATCCACGCACAAAAGGAAGGAATATGGTTGCTAAAAACTGCTCACAAACAAACACACACTGGCTGAAAGAGACACAAGAAAACAAACGAAACTAACTCGGCAGGATATCGCATCCTGGGCCTACGTAGTCTATCAGGCATAGACATCAGAGTCGACGTAGTTCGGGACAGGGGAAACGTGCTCGCTAGGATGTCGCATCCTATGCATACGTATCTTCTTAGACTAAGAAGAATCAGAGCACTCGTAGCTCGGCTCACGCACGCCAAACAAAGCCACACAGGAAACCGACTGCCAATCGCTAGACTTACGTCAGACTCCACACAAACAGGCAAACATGGAGGTCGAATGCCAATCGCTGGACTTACATCATACTCCGAACCAACAAACACACACTGGAAACCGACTGCCAATCGTTAGACTTATGTCAGACTCCAAACACACACAAAGGGGTTGCAAAAGAAAAAGGGCGCCCGGAGAGATCAACTCATCTCCTGCCTACGTACCTCATCTGGTATGAGGATCAGGGCGACGTAGTTCCCCTACGCAGGGACAAAGGACTAGCCTAACCAGATACAAAGGGAGAAACAACTAGGGAGACTACGACTCGAGCCTAGATGTTATCATGCATTTCATCCCTAAGTTAAGGTTGCTATCTAACTTGCACAGGGAGCAAGCTATCCTATTCAGCACAGGCAAAGCAAAAAAATCACACAAATAGCACACACTATATACACACAAAGTGGGCTCACACAAGGGTTAGGCTGTGAAACACAAGCCAACTGGAATCGGGTGATGTTAGCTCTTAACCCTAACATTGAGAGTTAGGGTGAAGCAGATGAAATAGGAAGTGAGGGGTGTGCCTCACAGCTCTTATCCCTGGCCTGGGAGAGCTTCATGACAAATGAAAGTGTGGGTTCAGAAAGTTGGAACCCTTCTACACTTATGACTGACTCAACATGGATCTTGGGTTAATATCCACAATGCATCAACATGTAATGTGAGCAAAGGGATGACACACTGACTAGCAGGAGATAGACTACACATCTCTTTTATCTGCCAATTGCCTTATCAAAGGTCTTTTCCTGCTTGGGGACAAAAATAAACAATCACAAGCATTGCCTCTTAAGGAGGACTTCAGACAGGTGCCCGACCAAATAACAGGCCAGGTCTTCCAGACTACATGGAGTTAGAGACATTATACCTCAATGCTCAAGCTATCAAGCAAAGCAAAAGCAAGTTCACAAAGGAACTATAGCAACTAAGGTACCTGAAAACAATCCAACATAATCAGTACACAACTCAAACAAAAGTCACACAGACAGACTAGAAGTCAACAGTTAACTATACATAAACAGACAAACAAGCATCAATGCACAAAGGTGCAAGCCACAAAGCATAGGCTTAAGTCTCAAAGCCTACAAAATAAACTCAAGATTAGTCATCAACAAGCAAGGGATCAACTCCAAATGAATGAACCTCATCAAGCATGGCAATTGTGCTTTTTTAACCTGAAACAAAGCTCAAATGTGAGAGGCTAACCACTAGGACAAGGCCTAGGGTCAAAGAGGGAGCAATAAACCAAAACAGAACATGAAAATTGGCAAGAATCAAGCTTAATCAAATAAGAACAATGTCCAAGTGGTCTCACATTCATATCATCAACCAATTTCATTTCATACACCACATAAGGCAAAGCATGCAAGTTCAAAGCTCATAGAAGCAACCAGAATGAATCGATTAACATTAACTCAAACCTAATTCAATAAATCCCAAGAAAAATCATGGCTAAACAGCATTCATCACATGATCATCATACCAAAATTCAAGTCATTTGGATAAGTGGAAGCATGTCAAATAAAATCCATAAGGCAAGGTAAGGCAAAACAAGCTCATACAAGACACAAATTCATACATCAACTTCACATAAGCATAAAACAGAATCCAAACATGATAAATGACTCAAACCAAAGCCACAATTAACTTCAATGAGTCTAGAGTACATGTGTAAAATTTCAGGCTCATAGGATAGACATCAAGAATTTCACAAATCATCTAAATTCAACACTCATCAAAAGTCCAAACATGACAAGCCAGAAGAGAAAATCTCAAACAAATTGGAAATGCACTCAAAAATTCTACAAAAAGTCATGATCAATCCTATCATCCAGAAGAAACATCATGCAAAAATTCAGATTATTTGGTATTCAATAGGCATGGTAAAGAAAATCAACAAGTTGGACAAGAAATGGTGTGACACACATTGTCACAACAATATTGATCAGATCATATCTCAACAACCAAGCATGTTAAAAATACAAACTCAAAGCCAAAAGATCAATCAAAGTGTCTAGATTAAGCATGTAAATTTTCAGCTTCATTGGATCAACCATAATTATTTCACATGCAAACATAAACCCTAAGCCAAAAACAAATTCAACCGTGCACAAATTCTGGAAAAATCACCAAAAAATAGTAGAGGTCATGAGGAACATAGTGCAAAAAATCTCACATCAATTGGACAATCCATCATGAAGTTATGAATTTTTCAAATGGATGAAAAAATAAAAATGCATGAAACAAGTAGCATGAACATGTATAGCCTAAATGGAGAAAATGCAAAAGGCAAAATGGATAATGCTCTGGTCCGGAATCGAACCAAGTATGAATTTAAACTTGGCGCCCTCATAAGTGAAACGCACCGTTTCACTTATGCTTGTGTGGCACGGCGAAACGCGCTGAACCAATCATTGTGCCACGCTGTACTACATGCAGCCAATACAAAGCCATAAACATGAAAAATCATGCAACCAACGCGCAAACAAGATCAAACAAGCATGGGAAACGAAACCCTAAGGTTCATCATCAGCTTCATACGTTCTTCATCATCAAGAACACTTTGTCACGGAAATCAACAAACAGCATACCATTGTGTTCATCTTCTAATGCACATTGCTAATCTAATATTAATTAAGCCTAATTCTCACTATCAAGCACGGATCGAGCAGAATAAGATTCACACAACAAACTTAAAATCAGCATAATTCACTTAATTCTTGATGAAAATACACGATACAAAGCTCAGCATACTCCACATGGAAAGATCTATCAAAAGCACATCAACATTTCAAGAATTATAGAATTCGAGATCTGACCTCTATGAAGATGCAAAGCTGGATTTGTGCAATTCAGGCTTTGTAATGTTGAAACAGATGATCTACAACTCTTAAATGGATGAATGTATGAAGATCCAATGCTCAGTCTTGCTTGATCTTGCTCAAATCAACAGCTGCCATGGATGATGCTAGCTTCAACAATTCTTGATTCAGCTTCAAAATGATGATTCCTTGCTTGCAGAAGATCCAATAGCACTTGTGGATGATGAATCAATGAAGAAAATAGCAAAGGATTTGAAGAATTTTGCAGAAAAAGTGAGAGCAAAAATTTGTGAAACTTGGTGAATTCGATCTAGATCTGGTTTGAATGGAATGTTCATTGTGGATTCTGTTAGGATTAGAGCTATATACCATCTGTTAATGATCTTTGCTAATCAAGATTAAGCCAAGCCAAAGATATTAATGAAATGCAAGTGTTATGGCCAATTGGGAATTCACCCTCATGTGCATGAAGTGCATGCTACAGTACACGTTTTTCTTTCCAATTCAACTCAAAATGTCATGTAGAAGCCAAATGCCATGCTTGGAAGTGCATACCATGCATAATTTTTAAATTGTAATTTTTCCCTCCAATTTTCAAATGAAGTTCAAATGAAAATGCCAAATTTTTGTGATGAGTATTGATGAAATGTGATGAATGATTTGGATAGCTTATGTCAAAATATGAATGTAGCAAAAAATCCCACTCCCTTTGGCCTTGTGGTGTGAAAGTTATCCTCTTTTGAACTTCAAATTGACTTGGCAAAGATTGATCCATAATTTCTCAACCACACATGGGAAATTCATGTTCTTGGACTTTTTGGAAAGGTGAGAACAAGATCTTCAACTTTCATGTTGGACAAAATTTCATTTGAAGCTTCCTTGATGATGTAAACTTGAGGAGAAGACCCTTCCATTTTTGGCAGTTTGAAATTACAGGTCACTTACTATTTCTGGAAACTTTTCCTCTGACCTCAAATTCTTCATTGTTGATCTTTGAAATGTCAAATGAGACTTGTATGGACATGAATGAGGCCTCTCTAACCATCTCCCACCTTCAAATCCATGATTTCATGCACAGTTGACTTTGGTTGACTTTCTAGGGTTTCAGATGCATTGTGCAATGACTGATGAGCCTTGAGCATCCAACCTTTGGCCAAACCACTTCAAAATGATCCCTAGGTCATATGAACTTGTTGAACCAACCATAGCGCTTTGATTCAATAGAGATTGCACTTGCTTGCTTGCACAACTGAATCTCCTGACCAGTCTTGACTGATGACTTGCACTAGGCAATGGATAATGCAATGTTATGCAGTGGACAATGTAATGTTAATGACCTAACATGAAAATGTATGTACAAAATGGGAGGTGAAAATTTGAGGTGCTACAGCTGCCCCTATTCAATCAACTAGGAACCCGAACGGATGAGAGCAACGGCTGTCAGACTTTCAGGGTAAACAGGGATTGAATACCAAGAACCGTAGAAATTTGCACACTGCGGGGATCCACCAACAGAAACGTCCACTGGGATCTGATATTTATTACTGGGGATTTTGATTTTTTCAAAGGTGACATCCAGACATCGAAAGACGATGCATGGGAATAGAAATCACAACTAGACGTCAACGGACGACCAGGAAAAACTCGACGTTTATCGAAACCAACGGAGAGGTAACCAGACATTAATGAATGACTAGAAAGGTACAACCATACGTCAACGGACGACATGGGAAAAACTCAACGTTTATCAAAACCAACGGAGAGGTGAATCCACTGGGGACGACCAGGAAAAACTCGACGTTTATTGAAACCAACAGAGAGGTGACCAGACATCAACGGATGAATGGGAAGACTCGACCAGACGTCAACGGACGAACGGGAGAAGCTCGACGTTTATCGACATCAACGGAGAAGGAGAAGACTCGACCAGACGTCAACGGACGAAAGGGAGAAGCTCGACGTTTATCGACACCAACGGAGAAGGAGACCACTTCACTAAGGAAGGGATACAACCACCGGAAACCGAATAGGACGTCCACCGATGACTCTACTGGGGATTCTGGCTGGGAATCGACCAGACATTAATGAATGACTGGGGAATAGGATATACAATCAGACGTCAACGGACGAATGAGAAAAACTCAACGTTTATCGAAACCAACGGAGAGGTAAATCCACATGGGGAAGGGTACAACTAGACATCATCAGACGAATAGGAAAAACTCATCGTTTATCGAAACCAACGGAGAGGTGACTCTGAGGGGAATCAAAAGTCATTAACAAATGATCTGTGGGGAATAAACAACCATACGTCATCGGACGCATAGGAAAAACTCAACGTTCATCGACACCAAAGAAGAAAGGTGACTCTTATTGGGGATAATTCAACTAGACGTTCGCGGACGACTAGAAAAAACTCAACGTTTATCGAAACCAACGGAGAGGTGACCTCTGGGGAGGGTATTACGAACATCGAAAGATGATGTTGACTGACATCAAAAGAAGACCAGACATTAACGAATGACTGGGGGCGAGACTCGAAGTATACATCGAAAGATGGTGTTGACCGACATCCAAAGAAAACCAGACATTGACCGATGACTGGGGTGAGACTCGATGTTTACCGACACCGAAAGATGGTGTTGACCGACATCCAAAGAAAACCAGACATTGACCGATGACTGGGGTGAGACTCGATGCTTATCGACACCGAAAGATGGTGTTTACCGACACCAAAGAAAATAACACACGCGGGTGCTGACATGCCACTGACCAGTATCACAAGACGACATCTTTATATGTCGGAGCAAGGCTAAACACTTGCTGGGGATCTCACTGGGGAGAAAACAGGCTTTCCTTTCACCAACGGATGAGGAAATAAACCTCTCTGGGGTATCAATCCTGAATGCCGTCAGGAGCAACTGTAGCAAACGTGCCGTACAGATGTTGAACAAAGATCCGCCTCTGCCGGGGATATGGTCTGATGGTTAACACATGAATGCATATGTTTGAATTTTTCTATGGCGTAATGCTCCATATTGAATGGGAATGCTACGCGATTTGAGGATGCAATGATTACTACATGCAAAATGATAAACTCTGGCTGGGGAACCAGAGGATCAGATACTCCAACTCTGTGGGGAGACTCCGCTTGAGGAATACTCTGCGGGGAGAGCACCGACTTCTCACTCGTGCTGGAGAAATAACACTGATGCTGGGGAGAGGATAGACTCCACCGGGGACATCCTTCATAGGACCCAATCCACTCGGGGACTCCGCTTGGGGAATAACCAAAGCAACTTTGCTGAGGACTACCCAACGGAGACTACGCTGAGGAACCATCAATACTACTCCACCGGGGAAAGTAAACAAGGCAACTCGCTGGGGGGAGTAACAAATCGACTTTGCTAGGGATAATCAGGCGACTTCACTGGGGAAAGCCAACCAATCCACAAATAGGATAAACTCTACTTTGGGAAATAAATGCTACTCCGCTGGGGACAACCCACCCAATCCACAGGTAGGATAGACTCAGCTTGGTGATGCAGATATCATTCCGCTACGGAAAACTCATCCAATCCACAGGTAGGATAGACTCAGCTTGGGGATGCAGATATCATTTCGCTACGGAAAACTCATCCAATCCACAGGTAGGATAAACTCAGCTGGAGATAAATTTCTTTGAACCCGCTCCACTCGGGGACTCACTGAGGAAAATCATCAACACCAACCTCTACTCGGGAGATCTGCTAGGGAAAACAACTCTGTCGGGGATAACACACCAACTCTGCTGAGGAAGAGCAAAACGCTGGTGGGGAAAGTAATATACCAGACTCTGTGCTGGGGAGAGACATACACAACCCTGCTAGGGATGAGCGCTCACGACCACGCTGGGGATAACAGTACTACAAACCCGACTGCTGGGGAACAACACTCCACTGGCACCTCCGCTGGGGATACCACATCCTTCATACTCAGTGGGGATCTCAACTGGGGAAGTATTTGTTGGGGAATACACCCACTTCCAAGCCTGCTGGGGATAAGCAATCCTTAGATCTGATGGGGATAGAAGACAATATCCACAGGCGTCTCTGCAGGGGAACATAGCTCTGACAGCTTCCATACTTGCTTGGGAAATATCTGCTGCGGAAACATCCCTACAGATGACAACCTGCAAAACAGCACAACAAAATGCCCCAGGGGATACATGGACAAGATACGCTCAAGTGTCCTCAACATTCAAAATGATTTTCAAATGTTTTATCTTTCTGCAAGTTATTGTTTAGCCTTCATGTTTTTATATGCAATGTTTATCAAAAATTCGGACGTTTTTGCAAACAAAACAGTAAAATAAAAACAAGAGAGCTATTTATCTGAATAACGACTTTTATTGATTGGAAAATGGGCCTGAAAAGGCGAATACATTGGGAAGCAATTCCTAGAAAGAGGTAATTGCGCACAAAAGGAAAAATCTATCCTAATGGCAATGTGAACACGGCATCCACTATTTCCCAATTCTGTTATAACTCACAGATCATCAGCTTTTCTCCCAACTCCTTGCTTTCTGAGAAGAATGACTGGACCGATCACATCTTTCGAGATGGCAGACGACAAAGCACGATGAAGTACAGATAACTCAGACTGTAGTCTTCGCTTTAATCCCTCTTTTGCCTGGATCGCCCTTTCGGGTTTTCAATCCACCGGGATACCCATTTTTGCCTAAGCCGCCCTTACGGGTTTTCGACTTACCGGGTGTACAAATTCTTTTCATTTTTATCCCTAACTTTTGCCCGAACCTTTTCTTTCTGTTTTTTGGTTCGCCGGGATGCCCTTTTTTTGCCTGGACTCCTTTATTCTTTTTGTCCAGCGGGTCAATTTATGCGAAGTATTTTTTGACTACATCTGAGTTAACAGGGGACGGAAAATCTTCACCATCCATAGTTGTTAGCATCAAGGCTCCACCGGAGAAGACCTTCTTCACAACATATGGACCTTCGTAATTAGGAGTCCACTTGCCCCTGTTATCTGTACCGGGAGGAAGGATCCTCTTCAAAACTAGATCGCCTGTCTGATATCTCCGAGGACGCACTTTCTGATCAAAGGCTCGCTTCATCCTTCTCTGATACAACTTCCCATGGCACACAACTGCTAGCCGTCTCTCTTCTATAAGGCTCAACTCGTTAAACCTTGTTCGAATCCACTCGGCTTCGTCCAGCTTGACATCCAGCAAGACTCTCAGAGAAGGAATCTCCACTTCAACAGGTAGGACTGCTTCCATACCATACACAAGGGAGTACGGGGTTGCCCCGGTCGACGTACGCACTGAGGTACGGTACCCATGCAAAGCGAAAGGCAGCATCTCATGCCAATCCTTATACGTCACGACCATCTTCTGCATAATCTTCTTGATATTCTTGTTTGCCGCCTCTACAGCACCGTTCATCTTTGGTCTGTAAGGAGAAGAATTGTGATGTTCAATCTTGAAATCTTTACAAAGTTCTTTCATCATCTTGTTATTGAGATTCGAACCATTGTCAGTGATGATTCTCTCAGGAACCCCATAACGACAGATGATTTCCTTCTTGATAAATCGGGCAACCACTTGTTTGGTAACATTAGCATAGGAAGCTGCTTCCACCCACTTGGTGAAGTAATCAATCGCAACCAGGATGAAGCGATGTCCATTCGAGGCAGTAGGCTCAATCTTCCCAATCATATCAATGCCCCACATGGCGAACGGCCAAGGCGAGTTCATGACATTTAGAGGGCTTGGTGGTACCTGCACCTTATCAGCATAGATTTGACACTTATGGCACTTCCGAGCATATTTGAAACAATCGGATTCCATAGTCATCCAATAATAACCGGCTCTCAACAATTTCTTCGACATTGCATGACCACCAGCATGGGTACCAAACGAACCTTCACGCACTTCTTGCATCAACATGTCTGCTTCGTGTCTATCCACGCACCTGAGCAAGACCATGTCAAAGTTCCTCTTATACAACACATCATCCTGATTCAAATAAAAGCTTCCAGCTAGCCTTCTCAGGGTTTTCTTGTCATTCTTTGACGCACCTTCAGGATACTCCTGACTCTTGAGGAAGTTCTTGATATCATAATACCACGGTTTCTCATCAATCACAACAGACTCGGCCGCAAACACATACGCAGGCCTCTCGAGTCGATTCACCGCAACATATGGCACATGATTCCACCAACGAACTTTGATCATGGAAGACAAAGTAGCCAAAGCATCAGCCATCTGATTCTCATCCCGGGGGACATGATACAACTTCACCTTCTTGAAGAACGTCAGTATTCTTCTGGTGTAATCTCTATACGGAATCAAATGCGGCTGGTTAGTATTCCAATCTCCATTAACCTGATTGATCACTAGAGCGGAATCTCCAAATATATCAAGCGTTTTGATTCTCAAATCAATGGCTTCTTCTATCCCCATGATACAAGCCTCATACTCAGCTTCATTGTTGGTGACATCGAAAGTCAATCTGGCAGAAAAGGGTATATGAGCACCTTTTGGATTGATCAGCACTGCACCAACACCGTTACCATTCACATTCACCACCCCATCAAACATCATTGTCCACTTGTCATCAGGATCCGGTCCTTCCTCGACAAGAGGCTCTTCACAATCTTTCATCTTAAGATACATGATGTCTTCATCAGGGAATTCAAACATCATTGGCTGATAATCATCGATCGGTTGTTCGGCAAGATAGTCTGACAGAATACTACCTTTGATGGCCTTCTGCGACGTGTACTGGATATCATATTCTGTCAAGATCATCTGCCAACGGGTAACATGTCCAGTGAGAGCCGGCTTCTCAAAGATGTATTTCACCGGATCCATCTTAGAAATCAACAATGTAGTATGGTTCAACATATACTGCCTCAGTCGGCGAGCAGCCTAGGCCAAAGCACAGCAAGTTTTCTCAAGCTGTGAATATTTGATTTCACAGTCGGTAAACTTTTTGCTAAGGTAGTATATGGCATGCTCTTTTCGACCAGACTCGTCATGCTGTCCCAATACACACCCCATCGAGTTCTCGGTCACTGATAGGTACATTATCAACGGTCTCCCAGGAACTAGAGGAATCAGGATTGGAGGTTTCTGTAAATACTCTTTTATCTTGTCAAAAGCTTTCTGACAGTCATCATTCCACCTGATTGCTTGATTCTTTCTTAGCAATTTGAATATCGGTTCACACGTGGCAGTTAGGTGAGATATGAACCTTGCAATGTAGTTCAATCTCCCTAAAAACCCACGAACCTGCTTTTCTGTTTTCAGTTCAGGCATTTCTTGAATAGCTTTGACTTTTGCTGGATCAACCTCAATCCCTTTCTCACTGACAATGAAGCCTAACAGCTTCCCGGATCTCACACCAAACGTACACTTGTTCGGATTCAGCCTCAGTTTGAACTTTCTCAACCGATCAAACAACTTCTGCAAATTAACCAGGTGCTCCTCTTCTGTCTGCGACTTCGCAATCATATCATCCATGTACACTTCAATCTCTTTGTGCATCATGTCATGAAAGAGAGTCGTCATAGCCCTCTGATAGGTAGCACCGACATTCTTCAGCCCAAATGGCATCACCTTATAGCAGAACGTGCCCCAAGGTGTAATGAATGTCGTCTTTTCCATGTCCTCCGGCGCCATCTTAATTTGATTATAGCCCGAGAAACCATCCATGAAAGAGAATACCGAGGATTGAGCCGTATTATCAACCAATACATCAATGTGAGGTAATGGGAAATCATCTTTCGGACTCGCTCTATTCAGATCCCCGTAATCGACACACATTCTGACTTTGCCATCCTTCTTCGGCACAGGAACGATGTTGGCCACCCACGGGGGATACGTCGTCACTGATAAGAAACCAGCGTCGAACTGCTTCTGAACCTCTTCCTTGATCTTCACAACCATATCAGGACTCGTTCTACGAAGTTTCTGCTTGACCGAAGGGCAATCTTCTCTGAGAGGTAGTCTATGCACCACAATGTCGGTATCCAGCCCAGGCATATCTTGATAAGACCAGGCGAATATCTCCACATACTCTCTCGGCATCTCAATTAACCTGCTCTTGACCTCTGTCTTCAAAGCAGCCCCGATCTTGATATCTCTTCTGGCGTCCTCAGTACCAAGATTCACAATCTCCAACTCCTCCTGATGAGGTTGGATGACCCTTTCCTCTTGCTTCAGCAATCTAACCAATTCTTTCGGGAGTTCACTATCTTCCTCACTCTCCTCTTCAGCTTGGTAGATGGGATTGTCGAAATCATACTGAGCCATAACAGAACTGTTCATAGTAGATGTCGTGAAATCACTTCTGCATTTTTAATGCTTTGTTTTAGAAAAAGAGCTCAATAAAGTCACAAAAACAAAAACATTGCCATTTTTATTTTTTTGAAAAAGTGAAAACAAAAATAGAAAGACAGGGATCACAAAATTGTTTGCAAAACGTCCTTTATTAATGATAATCATTGAAAAAACATGATGAGGCCCTACAATGAACCACTACGTCTTGGGCAGAACGTACGGTTTTGTGCAGAATGAAAAAACAAAAGAAAATTACTCTGTTTGAAGAGTAACTTGGACCACATCTTCTGCTGTCCAATTGTTGATCATCTCCCCTGGTGCACACGGGCGAACCCAGTTGTCGAGATCATAATCACTGTCACCATCTTCACTGCCGACCGCAAAGACGTCACCGTGATTCATCAGCCCAACGCCGGTAAAGGTACTCGGACCTGCTTGGACACCCTGCTCCGCTTGCAAAGGTTGATAGCCAATACCGAACTTATCCTCTTTAATTGGCAAATCCACCATCTTGCCCCAACCTTCAGCTCTACCAGAGTCAACAACCTCCTTGGCCTGCTTGTACGAAGCAATCGAAGCACCCGACTTCCTCTGATCAGCAAACGCCACCCTCTCGAGAGCGACAGTCTCAAATGCCTGGCATAAGGTTTCATGGATCTCGCCATCCACCTCTACATATTTGAACGAGGATAGGTGACTCACCAGGATATCTTTTTCGCCGCACACGGTCACAATCTGATCGTTCCAGACATACTTGAGCTTCTGATGGAGAGTCGACGAGACTTCCCCTGCTGCATGGATCCATGGACGCCCCAACAAACAACTGTACGCGAGCTGGATGTCCATAACATAGAAGATGATATCAAACACCTCCGGACCTATCTTCACCGGCAAGGTAACTTCACCAAACACAGAACGTTTGGATCCGTCGAATGCACGAACTATCAGGTCACTGGGAGTAAGCACAACCCCTTCAACAGATATCTTCTTCAGAATTTGCTTCGGCAGCACATTCAGCGACGAACCAGTGTCTACCAACACGTGAGACAGCACAACACCCTTGTATTCCATGGTGATATGCAAGGCCTTGTTATGATTACGACCCTCAGGCGTTAAGTCTAGGTCAGTGAAACCTAAACCATGCCTGGTGCTCACGTTGGCAATCACCCCCTTCAGTTGGTTGACAGAAATCTCTTGAGGTACATACGCCATATTCAGCATCTTCAGTAAGGCGTTACGATGTGCCTCATAGCACAACAGCAAAGATAGAATTGAAATCTTGGACGGAGTTTGGTTGAGATGATCTACAATCTTGTAGTCACTCTTCTTAATTATCCTCATGAATTCCTCCACGTCCTTTTCAAATGAACCCTCAGGCACATCCTTCTGAGCAGGTTCTTCGTCAACCACTGCCTGTTTGCCTTTCGACTTAGCAGAAACCTCAGCATTGACATCCCTCAACGGTTGGGGAGCAAACAGTCGTCCACTGCGAGTAAAGCCTCCTGGACCACCAACATTGTCCACAACGGGACTCACAACCACAGGAGTTTTGATTGGTGCACTGATTGTCACAGGCGCTTGACTTGCTGGCCTGGTCTGATTCTCAACCCTTCTGTTGTTACGATAGGCGTTGTCATATTTCCACGGAACAGCCCGGCTATCAACAACCCTTCTGACCGGAGCGACGATTGTTGTTGGATTACTGGCAGTTACCGGTGCAGAGATGGTAACGGGAGTACCACTTGTTGTAGGCGCACTAACAACTCTTTACCCACGTCCTTCAGACGGTTTGAAATATATAGTGACAGTTGACACTGCCCCATGATCTCTGACAGCCCGACTGAATTGCAGACAACCCTCGTTCATCAAACCCTGAATACCAGCCCTCAACTGGTCACAAACCATTATCTGACTCAGCACAGTCAACACAGTCTTTATCACAACCCGGGTAGACACCCCCATTCAGCAAACGGCCCTTGACAATTGACAGAGAAGTCTGAACATCGTCCACATTGACAACCAAATCCTCAGCTTCTACCCCTTCAATACAGTTCACCCGGTGAGCACCATGCGGCGGCATATGGTTATTAACAACATTCGGCACAGGAGCGAAATTGATAGTTTTGGCATCAATCAGGTCCTGGACTTTATGATGGAAAGCCCTGCAGTTTTTTATGTGGTGCCCCGGAGCATCAGAGTGAAAGTCACAACGCACGTTGGCATCATACCCAGGTGGTATTTTTGTCAACGGCGCCATGGTCCTCAGTTCAACAAACCCTAGTCTGAGCAGCTCAGGTAGCAACTCAGCATAGGTCATGGGCAATGGGTCAAAACGTCTATCAGGCATCCTCTGCCTCGGTTGATACGGACGTTGCTGTTGTTGTTGTTGTTGTTGCGGTATTTGTTGTTGAACTCTCGGTTGTTGCGGTTGTTGACGTTGTTGAGGTGCTGGAATCGTCACGGCAGCAACCTGACGGTATTGGTTTCTATTCCCAACCCTTCGGTGTTGCACCGCATTGGTTTCACCCTCTCTCCGACGAGGTGCCCCAGCAAAAGGTTTCTTTGAAGACGAGGACCCCACATCTTGAATCTTGCCAGCCTTAATCAAGCTCTCCGTCCTCTCTCCGCAAATGACCACATCCGAAAAACTACCGAATGGGCAACTTCCCATCCGGTCCATAAAAACGCCTTGAAGTGTGCCAATAAACATATCAATTAACTCCCTTTCCAGCATAGGGGGTTGAACTCTAGCAGCCAGCTCACGCCACCTCTGGGCATACTCCTTGAAGCTCTCTCCAGATTTTTGACATAAACTCTGCAGCTGAGTCCGGCTCGGCGCCATGTCCATGTTGTGCTTGTATTGCCTCAAGAAGGCCTCACCTAGATCCCTCCAGCATCGGATAGAATCTCTCTTTAGCTCCATGTACCAGTCCAAAGAAGCCCTAGATAGACGATCCTGGAAAAAGTACATCCACATCTTTTCATCATCGGTGTATGCGGAGATCTTCCGATAATAAGCCTGCACGTGGGTGCGAGGGCAGGAAATGCCGTTGTACTTGTCAAAAGAGGGTGCTTTAAATTTATATGGGATCCTCAACCCCTCAACCAAACCCATGTTAGTCACATCAAAACCCAAGGAATTCTGACATTTCATGGCTCTTATTTTCTCAGCAAGGGCATCAACCTTACGATCCCTATCCTCAACTCTTCCAGCAACTTCATCATCTTCACTCAGCAGTGTGAACATGTCCTCTTGTCTGTCGATAATCGGAGCAGGATGACGAACTGGAGCCCGGGCAGCTCTAACATTGACAGTCTCTGCAGCAAGAGGCTGTCCGTTGATCCTTATACCCCTTAACTCATCCCCCACAACATAGTCATTGGCGGGAGCAGCAGCAATATTCTCATGAACGGGTGCACCAGCAGGTGAAGCACGGTTGGACGTTGTAGCACCTCAAATTTGCACCCATCATTGTACATACATTCTCATATTAGGTCATAGCATAACATGGTCCACTGCATAGCATTGCATTGTCCCAGTTGCCTCAAGTGCAAGACAATCAAGAAATTAGGTCAAACTGGTCAGGAGATCAGTCAGTCAAGCAAACAAGCACAATTCTCCAGGAGCCAAGGCCCTAAGGTTGGTCCAACATGTTCACATGACTTGGGGATCCATTTGAAGTGATTAGGTCAAAGATTGGATGTTCAGAAGTCATCAGTCAATGCACAATCAGTCAGAAACCCTAAAAGTCAACTGTTGGTCAACTGTCCATTTAATCAGTGATTTGATGATGGAAATTGGTTTGAGAGAGTTTATTCATGTCCAAGTAGGCCTCATATATCATGTCAAACACCATCATGGAAGAATTTGAAGCCAGATCAGAAATTTCCAAAAATGGAAACTGGACCTGTAACTGAAACTTACCAAAAATGGAAAGTCTTGATCCTCAAACTTACATCATGGTACAAGCTCCAAATGAATTTTTGCCCAACATGAAAGTTGAAGATCTTGTTCTCCCATTTCCAAAAAGTCCAAGAACTCTCAATTCCCATGTATGGTTGGCAAGTTATGATCAAATCATTTTCACAAAATCTTGGACTTCAAAAGGCCATATCTCTCAAACCATTTGGCCAATTTTGGTGGGGTTTTTTCCTACAAGCCACATTTGATCCCCTCTTTCCAAAAATGTAACTTTCATGTGCCAAAACCTTATGAATCAAAATGGCATTTTTTGACTTGCTCCATTTAAATTCAAGTTTGACTCAAGTTTGACTTTTTGAATTAAAAGTTTTCAGCACATTTGGCCAATTAGGAAGTGTTTGGAATGTCATTTGAAATGTGTTTGCAAGCCCATTCCCATGAAGTATATGTATCCATGCCTAGTTTGCTTGAAGTTTGGAAAGCAAGTACACTTTCACCATATCTATCCCACCATTTCATTGAACCATGCCTTGTACTATGAAAACAAAAAATTAAAAGATCATTTGCTGTCAATTGAAACCTCATTGGCAGCCTAAAAAACCAACAGAAAAAAGGCCATGCCCTAGTTGCTTGAAAGGTGGAAAGCAAGTACAATTTTCACCAATTACATCCACATCTTGATGGCTTTTGATTCAGAACTACAAGCAAGATCAAAGGGCAGAGATTACCATCATTTTTTCTGTCAATTACAAACCCTGCTAGCAGCCATACACAGCAAGAAAAACATCCATTCTCTCAAGCTTCATTTTTTACACTTTTGCAAAATCTGCCAAGAAAAACTCAAAGAACCACAAGCAAAGATCCAACAGAAAATCTTAACATATTTTTCTGTCAAACCAACCTCAGAATAACAGCCACATTTGACAGCAAGAAAGGTGGGAACTCACTCATTCTAAAAAAAAACTCATCTTGGATGCATTTCTAAAAACTCTGTCCAAAAACACCAAAGAACCAAACCCTGCCTTACCACAAAGCAACATCCAACAGCAGGTTTTTCCTCATTTTTCTGTCATTTGAAACACAAGAAGCAGTCAGCAAAACACATTGCACACAGAACTTCATTCATTCTAAAAAATCACATCTTGGCCATTTCTCAAAAAAAGTTGTCAAAACTCCAAGAGGACCAAGCCTTGCATTGTTGTTTCACCATCCATTCATCACTTGGAAACCACTAGGAGCAGCCATAAAACACATCTAACTCAGAGAAAAACTCATTCTAAAAAACCTCATCTTTGTGCATTTCTAAAAACCAGTCAAAGAAACTCCAAAGAACTGAGCACTGCCTTGCCTTAAACACTATCCTTTCATCATTTTGGACCTATTTTCATCACCCTTCTCCAACTGGAAGTCCCTTTTTTACTGCTGTTTTCAAAAGAGCACAGCCATGACAGAGTTTGTATGAGGTCATTTCAAGCCATCCTAAGCCAAGCTTCCTTCACCATTCATCTTGTGGAAGTGTGTTGAGCAGCTGTTTCGAGCAAAGGAGGCCAAACAACGTCTGTACCACAACTGTCCATCAACTTCGGTAAAATTTCGACCTCTTTGTTTCTTAAAATAGATACATGCTTTAGAAAGGTCTTTTTATGCTGAGCTCAACAGTGGTTGTGGTTTCAAAAATGGTTGGCTATTTTGAAAGTTATGCCATGTTTAAGTTTGATGATGAAATATGTTTGTGCTATGTTTGTCCTTGTTGGTATGAGTTAATGAAAATGATGGTTGTATTATTGATGTATATGCTTAGATGTACACATTGATATGTTTATTCTTGAATTTGGAACAAAAATTCCAAAAGGCCTGGGGCGAGGGGGATTCGAACCCCAGACCTTTGCCTCAAAGCTTCAAATACCAAGTGTTTTACCACTGGGGCGCAATGCCAATTCAGTTATTTAAGCGCCTTCTATAAAATATATATTAAATTGGAGCGCTGAGTTTTATATTCAGCAAAGTGCCATTCCCATTTAACAAATATTCAATAATCTTTATTTCATTTGTTTCTTTTTTTTTATTTATTTCATTTTTTTACAATGTTCAAAAATTCATAAATAATTAAAGGTTAATCCAATTGAGATGGGATTTTTTACATTGGTCTCCACTCTTCATCTAGTTTTTTATGAGCATTTTTATTCAAATAGTGCACATGTGAATTTTAAATGGCATTAGGGTTTTGTTCATGTATGCATATTTTGTACACTTTGCCAAAACATTTGTGAAATGATGATACTTTATCCAATGGCTCCCAAATTTTTTGTGCTTAAACTAGACACACTCATGGTGATTTTGGGGTAGAGTTTGTGAATTTATCATTGCTGGTTTGTGAGATATGATTTTTTGAATTAGGGTGTGACAATTTGTGTCACACCATTGATGTCCAACTTCATGATTTTCATTACCATGCTTCTTGACCTCCAATTGATCTGATTTTTTGCATGAACCTACTCTTGTATGTCTAGTTTACATGTGAATTTTCTTGGAATTATTTGTGGCATTTCCTAATTGTTTGAGATTTTCTCCCCTGTTTAGTCATATGTTGACTTTTTGTGACACTTGTTCCCATTCCATTTGTGAAATTCTCATACTTTATTGGATGGACATGAAATTTCACATGAGATAACTAGACATCCTCATCTTTGCCATGGTTTTAGTCCCATTCATTTATCATACACCATTTCTGATTTATGATTTTTCTAAGTTGATGCATGTTTGGTTGACTTCATTGAGCATGTTCAAAATTGCTTTGACTTTCTGATTTTCATTGACTGCCTTCCACTTGTCCAAATGAGATGAAATTTGACATGCTTACCATGCTATGGATTGTGATTGACCATGATTTATTTGGTGATTTTTGGAAATGTTTGAGATTGCTTTTGATGCAAGTCTTGCTGTTGACTTCTATGAGCTTCTAAATGCCATGTTTTGACCTAATTTGTTCATGAAATGATGATGATGATTGATATGAATGTGAACCCAATTGGTCTTGTTTCTTAATTGTTTGAACATGATTTTGGATGCTTGCCCTTTGCTGTTTTGACTTTTTCACTCTCCTTTGACCCTAGGCTTGCCCTAGTGGTCCTGTTACTCACCTTTGAGCTTACGTTTTCAGGTTAAGCTACAAATGACCAATGAGACCAACTCTTTTTGATTGAGCTTGCTTGAATATCATTGTCTAACTTGATTGTTTTGTAGGTGGCTTGGCTCACATGCCTTAAGCCTTGTGCCTTGCACATTCATTTGCTTCTGAATAACTGTTGATGCCTGTCTCTTTTGCTTTGTTTTGAAGTTGCATACTAGCATCTGCTTGACTGTTTCAGGTGCTTTTAGTTGCTTAGTTCCTTGTGAACTTTTGCTTTGCTTTGCTTGTATAAGCAATTTGCATTGAGGTATGCTTCTAATCTTCATGTAGTCTGGAAGACCTGGTCTGTTACTTGGCCAGGCAACTGTCTGAAGTCCTCCTTAAGAGGCAATGTTTATGGATGTTTAATTTTGTCCTTGCATAGAGTCAAAGTCCTCCTAAGTGAAGAGGCAATTGGCAGAACCCAAGGGATATGCAACCTATCCCCTGCTATTCAGTGTGTCATCTGCTTTGCTCACACCACTGTGTTGATGCATTACAGATAAAAACCCAAGATCTTGTGCAATTGCACAGTTGAGTCAGTATTCAAATGTGTAGAAGGGTTCCCACTTTCTGAACCCACACATTCTTGTCAAATGCTCTCCCTGGCCAGGGATAGAAGCAATGAGGCACACCCCTCATCTCCTTTCATCTGCTTCACCTTAGTCTCTCAATGGCAAGGTTAAGAGCAACATTCACCCAGTTCCAGAGGTTTGTTTGTTGAGGTTGATATGACCCCTCGACTAAAACCTAACCCTTGTTTGAGCCACTTGCTTGTGTATAGTGTGTGCTATCTGTGCAAGTTAGGATTGTTTGACTTGCTTCCTGTGCAAGTTAGGATTGTTTGACTTGCTTCCTGTGCAAGTTAGGATTGTTTGACTTGCTTCCTGTGCAAGTTAGGATTGTTTGACTTGCTTCCTGTGCAAGTTAGGATTGTTTGACTTGCTTCCTGTGCAAGTTAGGGTTAGTTTAGACTTGCTTCCTGTGCAAGTTAGGTTTTGCTTGGCTTGCTTCCTGTGCAAGTTAAGTGTGTGTGTGGCTTGCTTCCTGTGCAAGTCATGATTAGGATAGTCTGGCTCCCTGTGCCAGTTGGCTAGAAACCTTAACTTAGGGTTGATTTTGCATGATAACATCTAGGCTCGAGTCGTAGTCTCCCTAGTGTTGTGTCTCCCTCTGTTATCTGGTTAGGCTAATCTTTATCCCTCTGTAGGGGAACTACATCGCCCTGATCTTCATACCAGATGAAGTATGTAGGCAGGAGATTGAGCTGATCTCTCCGGGCGCCCTTTTTCCTTTTTGTGTGTGTTTGATAGTTATAGGCTGAGTCCCCGACTCCCTATTAACTTGTTGTGTCGTTGTGTGCTTGGAAGCCGATGTAAGTCCATCGAGTGGCATTTGGGTTCCAGTGTGGGTGTGTTTTGGTTCGGATGTCAATATAAGTCCAGTGATTGGCATTTGGGCTCCACGTTTGCCTTCTTGAGTGTGTTTAGGTTCGGATGCTGATGTAAGTCCAGTGATTGGCATTCAGGCTCCACGTTTGCCTGTGTCTGTTGTTTGTTTGTGTGCGTGTCAGCCGAGCTACGAATGCTCTGATTCTTCTCCCGTCCGAGAAGATACGTATGCATAGGATGCGATATCCTAGCGAGCATGTGTCGTTTCCCCAGTCCGAACTACTTCGACTCTGATGTCTATGCCTGATAGACTAAGTAGGCCCAGGATCCGATATCCTGCCGAGTCAGTTTCAGTCAGTTTCTTGTGTCTCTTTCAGCCAGTGTGTGTGTGTGTTTGAGCAGTGTTTAGCAACCAATATTCCTTCCTTTTGTGCGTGGATCCCGTAGAGTACTACGGATGCGTAGGGGTGCTAATACCTTCCCTTCGCATAACCGACTCCCGAACCCTTTCTCTTTGGTCGCGAGACCATGTTCTTTTCCAGGTTTACTCTGAGCGTTTCCTTTCCCTCTTCTGGGATAAATAACGCACGGTGGCGGCTCTGTTGTTCTTGTTTTCCCGCCGGTTTTTCGCGTGATGCGACAGCTGGCGACTCCACTGGGGAATATAGAGAAGTTGACCTATGCTGGTCCATCTTCCCTAAGCGAGTCTCTCCTAGCGCTCTCTAGGTTAGGGTTTGGTTGCTTTGTGCTGTGTTTGGTTTATCGCATTCATTATTTACTGTTTGCATTCATTGTCTATTGTTTGCATTTATGTTTGTAATTATGTTTGCATTCATATTCATCTGTTCACCTGGCTGGTTGTCTGTTTCTCTCTGTTGGGGTGGGAGTTACATGAGGTAAAAGGCCCAATACCCAGGCCATGAGTGGAATCTAGGATACTTAGGAATAAAGTGATTCATGGGAAGCGGGTGGTATTGCGCCACTTAGCGGAACATTGATATCACGAGCAGTTCAGACCCTGGTGGGATATTGTCGTTACATACTTCGGGTGTGTATATGATGGTGTTCTGCGAAAGGTTATTTATGCTGCGTTTCTCTTCGACTTTACCCTGACCTAGATAACACCCGTGAGTGGGGAGGGTTTGATCATTACAGGTACAGTTGCTGATTTGTTGGTGACCTGTTGGTGACTCTTGGTACTGACGGTGATTATGGATTATGGGCATTTGTTTCTGGGACGCCAGAGTTCTGTCCGTGGTTTATCAGCGGGTTCCGTTTATTTCGGATCCCCGGTTTGAGTTGAGAGTACTTGTTCAGAGGATCCGTTTGTCACCCATTCAGTGGTTGTTCCTGTGAAGATAGTGATATAATCTCCGGTTCCGTTTATTTCGGAACCCCCCCAAGTTGGATTTATGGTGACTTGATCCCACAGAATTGACTGGTTCAGAAAAGCAGAGGGTCTACAGTTGACTTGGTGGCACAAGGGCCTGCATTCATGCATTTGCATCATATCATCTCGCATTCATCTGCATTCAACTCATGTCTGTCCGTACTCAGGGTCCATTATTTTTTAACTAAGACTCAGGTTGAGAGACATTCGGATGTTAAAACGTTGTCAATAAAATTTTATCTGTCTCAATGAAACCAGAAAAAAAGAGGACTGAATATTCCTAGTACGGACAGACATTGCATGTGTGAGTCATACTAACCCATTTGCTGTTTTGTAGGTTTCAGTATTCAACCGGTACGCATAGCTCGTCTGTTCAGATAACCTGCTGGGGGTCAACAAATCCAAGCTGATGGATCTTCCCAACGCCGACATCCTTGAGCTGAAAGGGATAATGAGGGACTTGTTCAGTGTTGTGCAAGGGCTTGCCTTGGGACAGAAGGCCATGTCTGAGAGATTGGAAAAGATTGAGAAATGGCTGATAGTGGAGAAAGTTCAGGAGAAGGCTCTGTCCTCCGAAGTGAACAAACCTTCTGGTACTGTAGCAAAGAAACCCTCCGACAGTGGTCCATTCAAGAGGGAAGTTGAGCCAGTTGGTGTGCCTGCAAAGAAAGAACGTAGTAAGGATCGTTATCATCCTTATGCTGCCACTGTAACCACTCCTGTCAGCAATCCACCTGCTCAACAGCAACAACTGCCACCTCAACAGAAGACACCGGGAGCTAAGAGCCGGGTGAGGAAGAAGAATGGGGATCGTCAGTTTGAGGAACCACCTGTGACTTATACCCTTCTTTTCCAAAGATTGAGGGATCTGGGATTAGTTCGGCCGAGGATTTTGATTCCTATAGAACAGCAGCGGAGGCCTGCCAACTATGATGAGAGTGCCAAGTGCGAGTTTCACTCTGGGGCACCCGGGCACAGCATTGAAGGTTGCAGAGCTTTTAAGCATATTGTCCAAGATCTGGTGGACTCCAAGGCTATCGGCTTGGCCCAGATAATGAATGAGGATGTCAACCCCGTACTCAGGCAGGGACCAGTAAAGGTAAAGATGATGAAAAAGAACGAGAGAGGAATGGAAGTGGCTGAGGAGAGTCAGTTAAAGGTTCCAATGTCTGTGGTTCCAAAATCTCTGATGCGGGATGGAGCCTTCCCTGCTGTTGATAATGCTTGTGCGACTGTCACTACAGAAGGGTGTGTATTGATGAAGGACCCGACCCAGAGGATGAAGAAAGTAGAAGTGGATAATGTAAGACGCAAAGCACCCAGTCTGACAGTTGAGACCATCCGGGTGGAGAATGCCCATGCTGCTGAGAAAGAGAAGAAGTTGTCCATTTCTTCTTATAAACAAGCTCTGGAAGTGGTGAAGAGCAAAGAGGCCCAAGGCTGGGGCAGGATCATTGACATCGTAGTAAAAGCAGACATGTTTGGAGTCGGTTATCAGCCGGATTTAGAGTCGTCTAGACCAGACAGAGGATGTCGTCCACTATACGCCTTCGTCAGTGCAGGACTGTTGGATCCTGGTCATGCCCGTTCAGTGGGTGAAGATGTTGACAGCGACCGCGAACTCGAGTTGTGGATAAAGTCATGCGTGCCAGGAAACTGGAAGGACTCCAAAAGCATCACTGTCACTCATTCTGAAGAGTAGTATTTCTGTTTTTCAATTTTTGTTTGCATGAAAGTCATACGTTTTGCCCGAAACGTAATGGTCATTGTAAGGGCCATCTCATGTGTTTCATTATGCAACATTTTGCATCAGTAATGAATGGATGTTTTTGTAGTTAAAAGCGGTGTTCCCTGTTTTCCATTTAATTTTGCAATTTAAAAAAGGAAAAAAACAAATAAAAATGGCAACGTTTTTTTCATTCTCTTTCCTTTTGATTTTGTCTCGTTCCAAAGTGATTACTCTCCTGATCTCACCGATAACGATTTGGTTACACCTTTGTATGACTTCGACAATTCGACCTATCATGCCAGAGGAAAAAGGCGAAGAAGATTGTGATTTGTTGGAATTAGCCAGGTCATTGAAACAAGAGGAGAAGGTGATTCAACCGCACGAGGAGCGATTCAAGATTGTTACTCCAAGCTCCGCCGAGGTTAGAAAGCAAAAGCTGAGGCCGACAAAGGATGAGAAAGAGAGAAGGTGTGAATAGACTATCAAGATGCGAGCAGAGCTAATCAGAAAGATGGATTCCCGGTACATCACAATGAGGTATTGGTTGATTATATGGCTCAGGTCTCAGTGTTTATCTTCATGGATGGCTTCTTGGCCCAGACCAGATTGAATTGTTGCCAGATGATATGAAGTAAACCAGGTCCATCACACAAGGGGCACCTTCTTATTCTAAGTTGATGTCGTTCCGTCACATGAGGCCGGTGCCACGTATCAGAGGTCTACGGTGACTTTGTTTCATGATATGATTCATCGTGAAAGCAAATGCCATGTTGATGACATGATGACAAAGTCCCAAGCAGAACAGGGGCATCCGGTAGACTTGGGGCAAGTTGTTTGACCGGTTGAGATAACTCATACTTTTGAGTCTGAATCAGTGCACTTATGGAGTGTTGTCCATCAAGCTACCGAGGCTTGTTGTGAGCGAATCAGAGGAATCGAGGTCGATCCTGCCAAAAAAAAAAAAAAAAAAAAAAAAAAAAAAAGAGAGGGTAAGTTGTAGGAACCTCTGATTCCGATACCTCAGTGAAAGAAATAACTGTTAATCCGGTACTTGATAACCCTCGAGGGGTCTACGAGGTGCGTATTGAGTCAGCATGACTAGTCTTGTCGAAAAGAGTATGCAATTTACCTAAGCAAAAAGTTTATCGACTGTGAAACAATACACTCACTGTTCGAAAAACTTGATGTACTTCGGCATAGGCTGCTCGCCGACTGAGACAGTGTATGCTGATTCATACCACTTTGTTGATGTCTAAAATGGATCTGATCAGATATGTGTTTGAGAAGCTAGTAGCAACCCATGGAAAGGTTATCAACCAAGGAAGTTTGAGGTCCCTGATGAGGACATCTCGAGGTACTCAAATCGAAAGATTGAGAGTGACTGATCCCGGAGGAGGGGTCTGACCCCGAATCCGAACGGATTCCGATGTCTGAGGGGAAGGAGATGAGGTGAATAAGTTAGTGCTTCCCGGATCACAGTTGGTTGCACCAACGGATGTATGAGAAATCAGAGAAGGCTAAATGGATAAGGACTCGGAATGACACGTTGAGGCCAGCTGAAGGAAAGGGCTGACAGTTACTTGGCATGGGGCAATTGTACCCAGTAAACGAAGCATGTTGTTAACCAAGAAGTGTGACCTCGCGTGTACCACGTGGAAGAGTTGGTTGAAAAAGATCCTTCCTCCTCAAGACGATTGTGGGGCAAATGGATGAGCAGTCATGAATGTCCATTTGTGGTCAAGAAGGTTTCCCCTGACAGAACCTTGTAGTTGACGACCACGGATGACGACGATTTTCCATCCACTGTGAGTGCGGACGCAGTTAGAAAATACTTCGTGAAAGAAACCCGCTGGACAAAAAAAAAAAAAAAAAAAAAAAAAAAAAAAGAGAATAAAGAGTCCAGGCAAAAAATGGGCATCCCGGCGAACCAAGAAAAAGAGAAAGGTTCGGGCAAAAGTTAGGGATAATAAAAGAAAAGAAATGTACACCCGGCAAGTTGAAAACCCGCAAGGGCGACTTGGGCAAAAAAGGGTATCCCGGTGGACTGAAACCCGAAAGGGCGGTCCAGGCAAAAGAGGGATTGAAACGAACAACTGCGTCTAGCATGATCATTTGTGCTCATGATGACTTGGATAATCTCCGACAGAGACCGATCGGAAGCGTCTTGTTCAGAAGACAGAAGGTGCGGAAAGTCCTGAGGACATATGAGGTGTAACTGAGTTGGAACCCGATGGGATCACAGTTTCGCGTTGCCATTAGGATAGATTTTTTTTCTTTTATGTGCAATCACCTCTTTCCAGGGTTTGCTTCCTGTGTGTTGCTCGGTTGTGAGTCATCTTTTGTTCCAGTCCATAAAGCGTGTGTTCAGTCAAATAAATTTAGTTTGTGTGTCATTACTGTTTTGATTACGAAAACATCTATTTATTTTGATAAGAATATTTGCATTTTTGAAACATAGAGGTCCCTTCTGATGCATGCTTGTGAGATTGAAATCTGGAAATCTTACTTGGAAGTCTGAGTGACCTAAGTGTTGAAATATCAGAACACATGGGGCATACCTGGGGCACGTTTTTATCTGACGATCTCTTGTGCAGGTGCTGTTAGATATCTTCATTCACTTGCCAGTGGTAATATGAACCTTTTTGACAAGAGATCCCCTCAGAGTCCAACCAGGGGCAAAGGATAGATGAACCGTGAAAAGACGGTGAAGAATTACGACAACGATCCTGGAAAGTTAATCAAGAAGACTCTTCAAAGTCTGATGATTGGAAAGTATGTATGAATCCCAAGAGTTCAACCTCCGTGAAGTACGGACGAGTTGGGAATACAAGATGATGGAGCAGAAAAGTCCAGAAGAGTCTGGGAGTTCTTAAAAGTGGAAAGTCAACACTATGGGTGGATGATGGATACCAGTGTTCGACGAGTCGACCGACACCCCTGTCAAACAAACTGCATCTCCCCAGAGGATTAAGAGTGTGATCTCCCTGGCAGATTCGAGATCGTTGTCTCCTCGGCAAGCCTGAAGGTTATCACGTCCCCAGCCCAAGTCAGTATTGAAGCTATCAGAGTTATTTCCCCTGCAGAGATGCCTGTGGACAGTACCTTCTTTCCCCAGCAGATCTAAGGATTGCTTCTCCCCAGCAGGCCTATGCTTGCAGATTTCCCCAGTTGAGAATCCCCGCTGAGCGCCTGGCAGTTATTTTCCCCGGGAACACCCCAGTGGAGTCTATCAGTAGACTGTTGGTGTGTTCCCCAACATTTGGTTTTGTGATGCTATTATCTCCAGTATGGCCGTGGGTGCCTATCCCAAGCAGGTTTGTGGGAATTCATCTCCAGTATGATATGACGTGTTATCATCCTCAACAGAGTTGTTACTCTCACCACTATGGTTGTTCTCTCCACTAGGATCGTTCTCCTCAGCAGAATGGTGTGGTTTTTCCTCAGCAAGTTCCCCGAGTGGGGCGGGTCTCATGAAATACATCTCCAGCAGTGATTCTCCTACATATGGATTGGTTGGGTCGTCCCTAGTGGAGTAGCATCTATTTCTCCAGCAGAGTTCATCCTACCAGTGGATTGGACGAGTTTCCGTAGCAGACCGATATCGGCATCCCCAGCTGAGTTGATTCTACCTATGGATCGCGTGGGTTATCCCTAGCGGAGTAACAGACATTCTCCAAAGCAGGTTTTATCCTATCTGAAGATTGGTTGAGTCTTCTTCCCAGTGAAGTCGCTTTACCATTCCCCAAGAGGAGTCTCCCCACAGAGTCAGAGTATCTGATCTTTTTGGCTCCCTAGCCAGGGTTCATTTGCATTTTGCATGTAGTGATCATTGCATCTTCGAAAATCGCGTAGCATTTCCATTCCTAAATGGAGCATTACGCCATAGAAAAATTCAAACATATGCATTCATGTGTTCGAAACCCCATCAAACCGTATTCCCTGCAGAGACGGATTTTTGTTCAACCTGTACAACGCATTTGCTACAGTTGCTCCAGTCAACAATTGGTGTTGATAATCCCCATAGAGGTTTATTCCCTCATCTGTTGAAAGGAAAGCCTGCTTCTCCCCAGTGAGACCCCCCTGCAAGTGTTCAGCCTTGCCCGGTCATCTTGGATGTCAGTACCCTGTCAGCACCCGCGTGTGTTTGTTTTCCTTGGTGTCGGTAACACCATCTTTCGGTGATTCCCAGTCGTGCGTAAGTGTCTGGTCTTCTTTGATGTCTGTGAACATCATCTTTCGATGTTCGTAACATCTTTATCCCTTCCCTAGTGAAGATTACTCCTCTCCGTTGGTGTCGATAAACGTTGAGTTTTTCCCGATCATCCGTTAATGATTTGTTTGTGTTCATTATCTCCATTCCTCCTCTCCGTTGGTGTCGATAAACGTCAAGTTTTTCCTAGTCATCCAGTGATGTCTAGTTGTACCCTCCCCATGTGGACTTACCTCTCCGTTGGTTTCGATAAACGACGAGTTTTTCCCATTCGTCCGTTGACGTCTGGTTGTGTTTCTCTTATTCCCATTCATCTGTAAATGTCTGGTCGATCTTTTTGGTGTCTGTAAACATCATCTTTTGATGTCTGTAAACGTCGAGTTTTCCCATTCATCTGTAAATGTCTGGTCGATCTTTTTGGTGTCTGTAAACATCATCTTCCGATGTCTGTAAACGTCGAGTTTTCCCATTCATCAGTAAATGTCTGGTCGATCTTTTTGGTGTCTGTAAACATCATCTTTCGATGTCTGTAAACGTCGAGTATTCCCATTCATCTGTAAATGTCTGGTCGATCTTTTTGGTGTCTGTAAACATCATCTTCCGATGTCTGTAAACGTCGAGTTTTTTCCCATTCATCCGTTGATGTCTGGCCGAGTCCTCCCAGTCATTCATTAATGTCTGGTTACCTCTCCGTTGGTTTCGATAAACGTCGAGTTTTTCCCATTTCGTCCGTTGACGTATGGTTGTATCCCTTCCAGTTATTCGATAACGTCTGGTTACCTCTCCGTTGGTCTTGGTAAACGTGGAGTTTTTCCTAGTTGTCCGTTGGCATCTAGTTGTGATTTCTTTTCCCATTCATCGTCGTTGCGATGTCTGGATGTGGCCGTACCCTTTGAAAACAAAAAAACAAAAAAATATACCCAGTAATAAATATCAAATCCCAGTGGACGTTTCCATTGGTGGATCCCTGTATTGTGCAAATTTCTACGGTTCTTGGTATTCAATCCCTGTTTACCCTAAAAGTCTGACAGCCGTTGCTCTCATCCATTCGGGTTCCCAGCTGATTGAATAGGGGCAGTTGTAGCACCTCAAATTTGCACCCATCATTGTACATACATTCTCATATTAGGTCATAGCATAACATGGTCCACTGCATAGCATTGCATTGTCCCAGTTGCCTCAAGTGCAAGACAATCAAGAAATTAGGTCAAACTGGTCAGGAGATCAGTCAGTCAAGCAAACAAGCACAATTCTCCAGGAGCCAAGGCCCTAAGGTTGGTCCAACGTGTTCACATGACTTGGGGATCCATTTGAAGTGATTAGGTCAAAGATTGGATGTTCAGAAGTCATCAGTCAATGCACAATCAGTCAGAAACCCTAAAAGTCAACTGTTGGTCAACTGTCCATTTAATCAGTGATTTGATGATGGAAATTGGTTTGAGAGAGTTTATTCATGTCCAAGTAGGCCTCATATATCATGTCAAACACCATCATGGAAGAATTTGAAGCCAGATCAGAAATTTCCAAAAATGGAAACTGGACCTGTAACTGAAACTTACCAAAAATGGAAAGTCTTGATCCTCAAACTTACATCATGGTACAAGCTTCAAATGAATTTTTGCCCAACATGAAAGTTGAAGATCTTGTTCTCCCATTTCCAAAAAGTCCAAGAACTCTCAATTCCCATGTATGGTTGGCAAGTTATGATCAAATCATTTTCACAAAATCTTGGACTTCAAAAGGCCATATCTCTCAAACCATTTGGCCAATTTTGGTGGGGTTTTTCCTACAAGCCACATTTGATCCCCTCTTTCCAAAAATGTAACTTTCATGTGCCAAAACCTTATGAATCAAAATGGCATTTTTTGACTTGCTCCATTTAAATTCAAGTTTGACTCAAGTTTGACTTTTTGAATTAAAAGTTTTCAGCACATTTGGCCAATTGGGAAGTGTTTGGAATGTCATTTGAAATGTGTTTGCAAGCCCATTCCCATGAAGTATATGTATCCATGCCTAGTTTGCTTGAAGTTTGGAAAGCAAGTACACTTTCACCATATCTATCCCACCATTTCATTGAACCATGCCTTGTACTATGAAAACAGAAAATTAAAAGATCATTTGCTGTCAATTGAAACCTCATTGGCAGCCTAAAAAACCAACAGAAAAAAGGCCATGCCCTAGTTGCTTGAAAGGTGGAAAGCAAGTACAATTTTCACCAATTACATCCACATCTTGATGGCTTTTGATTCAGAACTACAAGCAAGATCAAAGGGCAGAGATTACCATCATTTTTTCTGTCAATTACAAACCCTGCTAGCAGCCATACACAGCAAGAAAAAACATCCATTCTCTCAAGCTTCATTTTTTACACTTTTGCAAAATCTGCCAAGAAAAACTCAAAGAACCACAAGCAAAGATCCAACAGAAAATCTTAACATATTTTTCTGTCAAACCAACCTCAGAATAACAGCCACATTTGACAGCAAGAAAGGTGGGAACTCACTCATTCTAAAAAAAAACTCATCTTGGATGCATTTCTAAAAACTCTGTCCAAAAACACCAAAGAACCAAACCCTGCCTTACCACAAAGCAACATCCAACAGCAGGTTTTTCCTCATTTTTCTGTCATTTGAAACACAAGAAGCAGTCAGCAAAACACATTGCACACAAAACTTCATTCATTCTAAAAAATCACATCTTGGCCATTTCTCAAAAAAAGTTGTCAAAACTCCAAGAGGACCAAGCCTTGCATTGTTGTTTCACCATCCATTCATCACTTGGAAACCACTAGGAGCAGCCATAAAACACATCTAACTCAGAGAAAAACTCATTCTAAAAAACCTCATCTTTGTGCATTTCTAAAAACCAGTCAAAGAAACTCCAAAGAACTGAGCACTGCCTTGCCTTAAACACTATCCTTTCATCATTTTGGACCTATTTTCATCACCCTTCTCCAACTGGAAGTCCCTTTTTTACTGCTGTTTTCAAAAGAGCACAGCCATGACAGAGTTTGTATGAGGTCATTTCAAGCCATCCTAAGCCAAGCTTCCTTCACCATTCATCTTGTGGAAGTGTGTTGAGCAGCTGTTTCGAGCAAAGGAGGCCAAACAACGTCTGTACCACAACTGTCCATCAACTTCGGTAAAATTTCGACCTCTTTGTTTCTTAAAATAGATACATGCTTTAGAAAGGTCTTTTTATGCTGAGCTCAACAGTGGTTGTGGTTTCAAAAATGGTTGGCTATTTTGAAAGTTATGCCATGTTTAAGTTTGATGATGAAATATGTTTGTGCTATGTTTGTCCTTGTTGGTATGAGTTAATGAAAATGATGGTTGTATTATTGATGTATATGCTTAGATGTACACATTGATATGTTTATTCTTGAATTTGGAACAAAAATTTTTCAACCTGGGTTTGATGAATATGCTGCTACTGTAAGTATTTTTTCTGCAATATGTTTACTGTAATATGTTTTCTGCAATATGTTTACTGTAGCGTTTGTAAATTGCCTTGCCTTGTTTCCAAATAAATGCCAAAAGGCCTGGGGCGAGGGGGATTCGAACCCCAGACCTTTGCCTCAAAGCTTCAAATACCAAGTGTTTTACCACTGGGGCGCAATGCCAATTCAGTTATTTAAGCGCCTTCTATAAAATATATATTAAATTGGAGCGCTGAGTTTTATATTCAGCAAAGTGCCATTCCCATTTAACAAATATTCAATAATCTTTATTTCATTTGTTTCTTTTTTTTTATTTATTTCATTTTTTTACAATGTTCAAAAATTCATAAATAATTAAAGGTTAATCCAATTGAGATGGGATTTTTTACATTGGTCTCCACTCTTCATCTAGTTTTTTATGAGCATTTTTATTCAAATAGTGCACATGTGAATTTTAAATGGCATTAGGGTTTTGTTCATGTATGCATATTTTGTACACTTTGCCAAAACATTTGTGAAATGATGATACTTTATCCAATGGCTCCCAACTTTTTTGTGCTTAAACTAGACACACTCATGGTGATTTTGGGGTAGAGTTTGTGAATTTATCATTGCTGGTTTGTGAGATATGATTTTTTGAATTAGGGTGTGACAATTTGTGTCACACCATTGATATCCAACTTCATGATTTTCATTACCATGCTTCTTGACCTCCAATTGATCTGATTTTTTGCATGAACCTACTCTTGTATGTCTAGTTTACATGTGAATTTTCTTGGAATTATTTGTGGCATTTCCTAATTGTTTGAGATTTTCTCCCCTGTTTAGTCATATGTTGACTTTTTGTGACACTTGTTCCCATTCCATTTGTGAAATTCTCATACTTTATTGGATGGACATGAAATTTCACATGAGATAACTAGACATCCTCATCTTTGCCATGGTTTTAGTCCCATTCATTTATCATACACCATTTCTGATTTATGATTTTTCTAAGTTGATGCATGTTTGGTTGACTTCATTGAGCATGTTCAAAATTGCTTTGACTTTCTGATTTTCATTGACTGCCTTCCACTTGTCCAAATGAGATGAAATTTGACATGCTTACCATGCTATGGATTGTGATTGACCATGATTTATTTGGTGATTTTTGGAAATGTTTGAGATTGCTTTTGATGCAAGTCTTGCTGTTGACTTCTATGAGCTTCTAAATGCCATGTTTTGACCTAATTTGTTCATGAAATGATGATGATGATTGATATGAATGTGAACCCAATTGGTCTTGTTTCTTAATTGTTTGAACATGATTTTGGATGCTTGCCCTTTGCTGTTTTGACTTTTTCACTCTCCTTTGACCCTAGGCTTGCCCTAGTGGTCCTGTTACTCACCTTTGAGCTTACGTTTTCAGGTTAAGCTACAAATGACCAATGAGACCAACTCTTTTTGATTGAGCTTGCTTGAATATCATTGTCTAACTTGATTGTTTTGTAGGTGGCTTGGCTCACATGCCTTAAGCCTTGTGCCTTGCACATTCATTTGCTTCTGAATAACTGTTGATGCCTGTCTCTTTTGCTTTGTTTTGAAGTTGCATACTAGCATCTGCTTGACTGTTTCAGGTGCTTTTAGTTGCTTAGTTCCTTGTGAACTTTTGCTTTGCTTTGCTTGTATAAGCAATTTGCATTGAGGTATGCTTCTAATCTTCATGTAGTCTGGAAGACCTGGTCTGTTACTTGGCCAGGCAACTGTCTGAAGTCCTCCTTAAGAGGCAATGTTTATGGATGTTTAATTTTGTCCTTGCATAGAGTCAAAGTCCTCCTAAGTGAAGAGGCAATTGGCAGAACCCAAGGGATATGCAACCTATCCCCTGCTATTCAGTGTGTCATCTGCTTTGCTCACACCACTGTGTTGATGCATTACAGATAAAAACCCAAGATCTTGTGCAATTGCACAGTTGAGTCAGTATTCAAATGTGTAGAAGGGTTCCCACTTTCTGAACCCACACATTCTTGTCAAATGCTCTCCCTGGCCAGGGATAGAAGCAATGAGGCACACCCCTCATCTCCTTTCATCTGCTTCACCTTAGTCTCTCAATGGCAAGGTTAAGAGCAACATTCACCCAGTTCCAGAGGTTTGTTTGTTGAGGTTGATATGACCCCTCGACTAAAACCTAACCCTTGTTTGAGCCACTTGCTTGTGTATAGTGTGTGCTATCTGTGCAAGTTAGGATTGTTTGACTTGCTTCCTGTGCAAGTTAGGATTGTTTGACTTGCTTCCTGTGCAAGTTAGGATTGTTTGACTTGCTTCCTGTGCAAGTTAGGATTGTTTGACTTGCTTCCTGTGCAAGTTAGGATTGTTTGACTTGCTTCCTGTGCAAGTTAGGGTTAGTTTAGACTTGCTTCCTGTGCAAGTTAGGTTTTGCTTGGCTTGCTTCCTGTGCAAGTTAAGTGTGTGTGTGGCTTGCTTCCTGTGCAAGTCATGATTAGGATAGTCTGGCTCCCTGTGCCAGTTGGCTAGAAACCTTAACTTAGGGTTGATTTTGCATGATAACATCTAGGCTCGAGTCGTAGTCTCCCTAGTGTTGTGTCTCCCTCTGTTATCTGGTTAGGCTAATCTTTATCCCTCTGTAGGGGAACTACATCGCCCTGATCTTCATACCAGATGAAGTATGTAGGCAGGAGATTGAGTTGATCTCTCCGGGCGCCCTTTTTCCTTTTTGTGTGTGTTTGACAGTTATAGGCTGAGTCCCCGACTCCCTATTAACTTGTTGTGTCGTTGTGTGCTTGGAAGCCGATGTAAGTCCATCGAATGGCATTTGGGTTCCAGTGTGGGTGTGTTTTGGTTCGGATGTCAATATAAGTCCAGTGATTGGCATTTGGGCTCCACGTTTGCCTTCTTGAGTGTGTTTAGGTTCGGATGCTGATGTAAGTCCAGTGATTGGCATTCAGGCTCCACGTTTGCCTGTGTCTGTTTGTTTGTTTGTGTGCGTGTCAGCCGAGCTACGAATGCTCTGATTCTTCTCCCGTCCGAGAAGATACGTATGCATAGGATGCGATATCCTAGCGAGCATGTGTCGTTTCCCCAGTCCGAACTACTTCGACTCTGATGTCTATGCCTGATAGACTAAGTAGGCCCAGGATCCGATATCCTGCCGAGTCAGTTTCAGTCAGTTTCTTGTGTCTCTTTCAGCCAGTGTGTGTGTGTGTTTGAGCAGTGTTTAGCAACCAATATTCCTTCCTTTTGTGCGTGGATCCCGTAGAGTACTACGGATGCGTAGGGGTGCTAATACCTTCCCTTCGCATAACCGACTCCCGAACCCTTTCTCTTTGGTCGCGAGACCATGTTCTTTTCCAGGTTTACTCTGAGCGTTTCCTTTCCCTCTTCTGGGATAAATAACGCACGGTGGCGGCTCTGTTGTTCTTGTTTTCCCGCCGGTTTTTCGCGTGATGCGACAGACGTCTGAATCACAGCCTCTTGTCTCTGAACCAGGGCCCGAAGCTCCTCCTGACCTTGCGCAACCCCTTGCATCATCGTCATAAACTGGGCCATGTTCGCCCTCATCTCAGCCAACTCGGTCTGAACCTGATCCATACTTCTTTGTTGATTGAGTCTGGTTGAATACCGGTGCGGTCTCTGATCAGTTATCCTGCCTGACACAGGAATCAAAGTGAGAAGTCACGAGCAAGAACACCTGTTATGCAATATGATATGAGTATGATGTGCGTGATGTGTATGCAGGTTAACTTTTTTTCATGCATTATTATACATTTTTCTTCTCTTTTTTTTTCGAAAATAAACATGCTATGATGCGAATGATGCGGACAAGACTGGCAGGCTGTGCATCTCGCGGTACAGGATCAAAGCTTCGGCCTGAACTCGGAACCACAAATCATCTGAAACCCAAAGTCATCTGAACCCAAGTCAACATCTGAGCAGGTACCCTCAAATTCAGCCCAGGGATCCGAAATAAACGGAACCCTCTGATCAATACCAGGGTCAAACCTCCAGCGTCTCAAAATAAAGATCCATAAATCCGACTTAAGATTATCAACGCAGCATCACTGGAAGAAACCTCTACTTGCAAGAATCAAACCCTCCCCTCACAAGGGAATTCTAACAAGGTCATCCTAAGGCGGACAGTGATCTCGACAATCGGGCAAAGATACTCAACGGGTTTGCCCTTTCGGGTGTGCCGTTGTAGCTCTCTTAAGATCGTCTCAACCAAAGATCCGGGAAAGAACGGTCACCGAAGTCAATAGCTCAGATGAGATCACCCAACCTGAGTGGAATAACTCCAAACGGAAGGACTCTCTCAAATGAACCTCGTCCGGCTGTGGTGACACATCGCAACAACATGATGATATAGCAAGTGAGGAAACGCGAGACCACACTAATCCTAGGTGTATACTCGGGCCTGGGTTTTAGCCCCACTCAGAACACCCACCCCAAACAGAGGAGCCAACCTGTACAGGATCAACACAATGATAGTATGATGCATGCAAACAGATATGCACATATATACAACATAATAATCATAAATGCAATAAATAGAGCAACACAAGCAACCTACCCTATCCTAGAGAGCGCTAGGAGAGACTCGCTTAGGGAAGATGGACCAGCAAGAGGTCAACTTCTCTATTGTCCCCAGCAGAGTCGCCAGCTGTCGCATTACGCGAAAAACCGGCGGGAAAACGAAACAACAGAGCCGCCACCGTGCGTTATTTATCCCAAAGGAGGGAAAGGAAATGCTCGAAGTAAACCTGGAAAGAACATGGTCTCGCGACCAAAGAGAAATGGATCGGGAGTCGGTTATGCGAAGGGAAGGTATTAGCACCCCTACGCATCCGTCGTACTCGACGGGATCCACGCACAAAAGGAAGGAATATGGTTGCTAAAAACTGCTCACAAACAAACACACACTGGCTGAAAGAGACACAAGAAAACAAACGAAACTAACTCGGCAGGATATCGCATCCTAGGCCTACGTAGTCTATTAGGCATAGACATCAGAGTCGACGTAGTTCGGGACAGGGGAAACGTGCTCGCTAGGATGTCGCATCCTATGCATACGTATCTTCTTGGACTAAGAAGAATCAGAGCACTCGTAGCTCGGCTCACGCACGCCAAACAAAGCCACACAGGAAACCGACTGCCAATCGCTGGACTTACGTCAGACTCCACACAAACAGGCAAACATGGAGGTCGAATGCCAATCGCTGGACTTACATCATACTCCGAACCAACAAACACACACTGGAAACCGACTGCCAATCGCTGGACTTATGTCAGACTCCAAACACACACAAAGGGGTTGCAAAAGAAAAAGGGCGCCCGGAGAGATCGGCTCATCTCCTGCCTACGTACCTCATCTGGTATGAGGATCAGGGCGACGTAGTTCCCCTACGTAGGGACAAAGGACTAGCCTAACCAGATACAAAGGGAGACACAACTAGGGAGACTACGACTCGAGTCTAGATGTTATCATGCATTTCATCCCTAAGTTAAGGTTGCTATCTAACTTGCACAGGGAGCAAGCTATCCTATTCAGCACAGGCAAAGCAAAACAATCACACAAATAGAACACACTATATACACACAAAGTGGGCTCACACAAGGGTTAGGCTGTGAAACACAAGCCAACTGGAATCGGGTGATGTTAGCTCTTAACCCTAACATTGAGAGTTAGGGTGAAGCAGATGAAATAGGAAGTGAGGGGTGTGCCTCACAGCTCTTATCCCTAGCCTGGGAGAGCTTCATGACAAATGAAAGTGTGGGTTCAGAAAGTTGGAACCCTTCTACACTTATGACTGACTCAACATGGATCTTGGGTTAATATCCACAATGCATCAACATGTAATGTGAGCAAAGGGATGACACACTGACTAGCAGGAGATAGACTACACATCTCTTTTATCTGCCAATTGCCTTATCAAAGGTCTTTTCCTGCTTGGGGACAAAAATAAACAATCACAAGCATTGCCTCTTAAGGAGGACTTCAGACAGGTGCCCGACCAAATAACAGGCCAGGTCTTCCAGACTACATGGAGTTAGAGACATTATACCTCAATGCTCAAGCTATCAAGCAAAGCAAAAGCAGGTTCACAAAGGAACTATAGCAACTAAGGTACCTGAAAACAATCCAACATAATCAGTACACAACTCAAACAAAAGTCACACAGACAGACTAGAAGTCAACAGTTAACTGTACATAAACAGACAAACAAGCACCAATGCACAAAGGTGCAAGCCACAAAGCATAGGCTTAAGTCTCAAAGCCTACAAAATAAACTCAAGATTAGTCATCAACAAGCAAGGGATCAACTCCAAATGAATGAACCTCATCAAGCATGGCAATTGTGCTTTTTTAACCTGAAACAAAGCTCAAATGTGAGAGGCTAACCACTAGGACAAGGCCTAGGGTCAAAGAGGGAGCAATAAACCAAAACAGAACATGAAAATTGGCAATAATCAAGCTTAATCAAATAAGAACAATGTCCAAGTGGTCTCACATTCATATCATCAACCAATTTCATTTCATACACCACATAAGGCAAAGCATGCAAGTTCAAAGCTCATAGAAGCAACCAGAATGAATCGATTAACATTAACTCAAAACTAATTCAATAAATTCCAAGAAAAATCATGGCTAAACAGAATTCATCACATGATCATCATACCAAAATTCAAGTCATTTGGATAAGTGGAAGCATGTCAAATAAAATCCATAAGGCAAGGCAAGGCAAAACAAGCTCATACAAGACACAAATTCATACATCAACTTCACACAAGCATAAAACAGAATCCAAACGTGATAAATGACTCAAACCAAAGCCACAATTAACTTCAAAGAGTCTAGAGTACATGTGTAAAATTTCAGGCTCATAGGATAGACATCAAGAATTTCACAAATCATCTAAATTCAACACTCATCAAAAGTCCAAACATGACAAGCCATAAGAGAAAATCTCAAACAAATTGGAAATGCACTCCAAAATTCTACAAAAAATCATGATCAATCCCAACATCCATAAGAAACAGCATGCAAAAATTCAAATTATTTGGCATTCAATAGGCATGGTAAAGAAAATCAACAAGTTGGACAAGAAATGGTGTGACACACATTGTCACAACAATATTGATCAGATCATATCTCAACAACCAAGCATGTTAAAAATACAAACTCAAAGCCAAAAGATCAATCAAAGTGTCTAAATTAAGCATGTAAATTTTCAGCTTCATTGGATCAACCATCATTATTTCACAAAGAGAATGGCAAGCAAGGTACAAGATATGACATGCAAACATAAACCCTAAGCCAAAAACAAATTCAACCGTGCATAAATTCTGGAAAAATCACCAAAAAATAGTAGAGATCATGAGGAACATAGTGCAAAATATCTCACATCAATTGCACAATCCATCATGAAGTTATGAATTTTTCAAATGGATGAAAAAATAAAAATGCATGAAACAAGTAGCATGAACATGTATAGCCTAAATGGAGAAAATGAAAAAGGCAAAATGGATAATGCTCTGGTCCGGAATCGAACCAAGTATGAATTTAAACTTGGCGCCCTCATAAGTGAAACGCACCGTTTCACTTATGCTTGTGTGGCACGGCGAAACGCGCTGAACCAATCATTGTGCCACGCTGTACTACATGCAGCCAATACAAAGCCATAAACATGAAAAATCATGCAACCAACGCGCAAACAAGATCAAACAGGCCTGGGAAACGAAACCCTAAGGTTCATCATCAGTTTCATACGTTCTTCATCATCAAGAACACTTTGTCACGGAAATCAACAAACAGCATACCATTGTGTTCATCTTCTAATGCACATTACTAATCTAATATTAATTAAGCCTAATTCTCACTATCAAGCACGGATCAAGCAGAATAAGATTCACACAACAAACTTAAAATCAGCATAATTCACTCAATTCTTGATGAAAATACACGATACAAAGCTCATCATACTCCATATGGAAAGATCTATCAAAAGCACATCAACATTTCAAGAATTATAGAATTCGAGATCTGACCTCTATGAAGATGCAAAGCTGGATTTGTGCAATTCAGGCTTTGTAATGTTGAAACAGATGATCTACAACTCTTAAATGGATGAATGTATTGTTGGTGTAAGCCCTAGAGGCCAATACATTTTGGTACTTGTATCGAATAATAAAAGGCATTCTCTTTATTATGGTTGATTAATAAAATCCCTGGAATAGATAGTCCGTTTAATGTATTAAGTGTGTCTTAATCATGAGAACACATTAAACATAAGGACACTATTCCTAAAGTATCCGTAGTCGAGCTTTAGTGTGAAGTGGGATAACATTAAAGCATTAAGACTATTATGTTTGTAGACTGATGATCACATCTCATGGATCATGGATAAAGAGTTATCAAGTCTTAAACATAGGTATGAATATTAGGAGTAATATTTATACCGGATTGACCCGCTATGAGAATACTATATAGAAAGTTATGCAAAGTGTCATAAGTCATTCTCATGGTGATAATAGTGTATACCACTCTTCGACCTGAAACCACTATGGATCCTAGATGTAGAGTCGAGTGCTTTATTGCTGATCCAACGTTGTCCGTAACTGGATAACCATAAAGATAGTTGATGGGTACTCCACGAAGCATGCTGAGGGACATGAGTGACCTAGATGGAATTTGCCCATCCTGCATAATAGGATAAATGTCTATGGGCCCAATATTGAACTGGACAAGGATGACACGGTCTATGCCTTGTGTTCAATATAGACATAAGGGCAAAAGGGTAATTATACACATAATTATTATCACAGAAGGAATTGTCAGATCACATGACATTTTCGTGTCTTGGGTAGCAGTGATGTGTTGCTAGATACCGCTCACTGTTTATTATGTTAAATACATGATTTAATATAATTGCCAATGCCGTGAAAACCTACAGGATCACACACAAAGGACGGATTGATGAGAGATAGAGTAACTAAGGAATATCGTAAGGTACGGTGCCCTTAAGTGAATTATAGAACATCGTAAGGTACGGTGTACTTGAGTAGAATACGAAATATGGTAAGGTACCATGAGCTTAAGTGATTTTGGGCATATTATAAGATATGGGCCAAAATACACTTAAGTGGGCTTTTAGCTTGAAGCCCACACAAGTGGTTCTATAAATAGAACCCTTGTGCAGAAGCAAAAATTTGCGGTTGCATTTTCGTTTTCTCTCTCTCTCTCTCTCTCTCTCTCACTCAAAGCCTTCATTCGTACCAGCTAGCACTGTGATTGAAGGAATCCGTTCGTGTGGACTGAGTAGAGACGTTGTCATCGTTCAACGTTCGTGATCGCTCTGTGGATCTGCATCAAAGGTTTTGATCGTCACAAGAGATCTGCACCAAAGGTTTCAATCGTCACAAGAGGTAAATATTCTATCACTGATCATGACCATTCGTAAGGATCTCTAAAGGAGAAAATTTTAATTTCCGCTGCGTTTTGGACCGCAATTTTCCTTCATGTATGAAGATCCAATGCTCAGTCTTGCTTGATCTTGCTCAAATCAACAGCTGCCATGGATGATGCTAGCTTCAACAGTTCTTGATTCAGCTTCGAAATGATGATTCCTTGCTTGCAGAAGATCCAATAGCACTTGTGGATGATGAATCAATGAAGAAAATAGCAAAGGATTTGAAGAATTTTGCAGAAAAAGTGAGAGCAAAAATTTGTGAAACTTGGTGAATTCGATCTAGATCTGGTTTGAATGGAATGTTCATTGTGGATTCTGTTAGGATTAGAGCTATATACCATCTGTTAATGATCTTTGCTAATCAAGATTAAGCCAAGCCAAAGATATTAATGAAATGCAAGTGTTATGGCCAATTGGGAATTCACCCTCATGTGCATGAAGTGCATGCTACAGTACACGTTTTTCTTTCCAATTCAACTCAAAATGTCATGTAGAAGCCAAATGCCATGCTTGGAAGTGCATACCATGCATAATTTTTAAATTGTAATTTTTCCCTCCAATTTTCAAATGAAGTTCAAATGAAAATGCCAAATTTTTGTGATGAGTATTGATGAAATGTGATGAATGATTTGGATAGCTTATGTCAAAATATGAATGTAGCAAAAAATCCCACTCCCTTTGGCCTTGTGGTGTGAAAGTTATCCTCTTTTGAACTTCAAATTGACTTGGCAAAGATTGATCCATAATTTCTCAACCACACATGGGAAACTCATGTTCTTGGACGTTTTGGAAAGGTGAGAACAAGATCTTCAACTTTCATGTTGGACAAAATTTCATTTGAAGCTTCCTTGATGATGTAAACTTGAGGAGAAGACCCTTCCATTTTTGGCAGTTTGAAATTACAGGTCACTTACTATTTCTGGAAACTTTTCCTCTGACCTCAAATTCTTCATTGTTGATCTTTGAAATGTCAAATGAGACTTGTATGGACATGAATGAGGCCTCTCTAACCATCTCCCACCTTCAAATCCATGATTTCATGCATAGTTGACTTTGGTTGACTTTCTAGGGTTTCAGATGCATTGTGCAATGACTGATGAGCCTTGAGCATCCAACCTTTGGCCAAACCACTTCAAAATGATACCTAGGTCATATGAACTTGTTGAACCAACCATAGCGCTTTGCTTCAATAGAGATTGCACTTGCTTGCTTGCACAACTGAATCTCCTGACCAGTCTTGACTGACGACTTGCACTAGGCAATGGACAATGCAATGTTATGCAGTGGACAATGTAATGTTAATGACCTAACATGAAAATGTATGTACAAAATGGGAGGTGCAAATTTGAGGTGCTACAACTACAAAAATATGCACCATAATATCATGTATTCACATTTCACCCACATCATAATCAACTCACACAAATCATACAAGAGTACTCATTATTACATGAACATCTCATCATCATGTAATGCAATTCAACATCGACTCAACTCATGCTCGTCACGGCCTCCACTCTGAACCATACTCACAACTTAACTATCTCTCTCTCTCTCTCTCTCTCTCTCTCTCTCTCTCTCTATATATATATATATATATATATATATATATATATATATATATATATATATATATATATATATATATATATATATATATATATATATATGGTACCGACTCCACATTTGGTTATTCATACGAACCGAGTTCCAGTCAACTGCAAACCCCGAACTCCTTCCCTTATGAGCTTCAAGCCCACCTTCTGAGCTTGGGACAAGCCACTAGTCCTCCTTCAAAACTAGAAAACCTATCTCTTTCAACAACACGACACAATTATGCATGTCCATACAAATCAGTACAACAACAATGAAATGCTTATGGCCACCCTTCTGATCGTAAACAACATGTATTGATACACAATAGTAATCCCCTTCTGAATTACTATCCACCAATAACAACAATGATGCACACCAATAATACATAATTAATCACCATAAAATCATGCATTTCAAACATAATACGAATCATATTCACACCATATAACATCACCAAATAGCAACACCACATCAATTATATATTCACACACAATACTCAATCATGTTAAATCATCTCAACATTAATTCATCATTAAGCATGTACAATAATTCACACATATATACACATACTCATACCTTAACGTACATGCACACATCATTCAAACATGTCAATTCATCTCACAGGACACTACCATGATGTAGTTCTGTGCGTTAGCTTTCTAAAGCTTCAAACCGCGACTCAATCTGAGTCTCGAAACTCAAGTTATGATGATTCGAGTCACAAATAATAACTACATGTTGTCATCCTCTCCAAGCGAGCACAACAACTCGTTGAGCGAAGTTCACTAGGCCAAGCTCGCCATGCGAGATCTTCCAGATCTGGAGCACCATAAATATGATTTTTACACAACGGAACCTTCAAACTCTTCCAGTTCAATCCCAAACATCCCCAACCAATCCAAAATTGACACATATAAGATTAACACATATTATCATGTTATTTAACATTAAATTAACATGTTATTCCATCATCTAATCATAAAATCCATATTCATGATCATACCTAAAAATTCCTCAACTCCAACACAAATAATCCATTCATGAGCAGTTTCACATAGACAACAATCATACAACATCAAGTACAAATTTCATGTTAATTCATGGCATAAAAGTTTAATTGCATTCATATAATTCATCCAATAAATAATCAAAAGAAAAGAATAAAACTCTATTGGAGGTTAAGAGAAACCTATATATCCTTTCATGATCAAGACACCCTTAGATGAATAATCCCCCCTTACCTTATGAACTCAGCAAAAGCACAAGAAATCAATCTTTAAGATCTTGTCTTCCTAGCCCTAGCTCTCCAAGGCCCATTCTCCAACTTTCTCTTCTTTTTCACGCCCACTGTCAAACTCCCCAATAACTCTTATTTCTCTATTTTTCTAATTATATAATATTTCTAATTATCTTCTCATAATTATAATTTTTCCCAACTAAAACTCAGTTTCCTCCATTTACCTCCTAATTCCCTTAATTCATAAAATCTGCCAAACTCTACATATTTTACCAATTTCTATTTTTTTAATTACTTAAATATCACTTAAATCATTTAATTAAGCATAATTCCTCACAATTGCTACTCATCGATCATACCGTCCAAAATCATACAACTAATATTCAAATAATTTAATTAAATAATTCAATAGATAATTAAATAAATAACGAATAAAAACCAGGGTGTTACACAAGCAATCAGTATAAACTTTCCACTGACCGCACTATTTAATTAATGTATTTATAAATTCGTGTCTTAGTTTCAATTAACGATATAATTGTTAAATTCAAGTTATCGTAATTCCAATGATTTACCAGATCGAACTCCGAATGTGCGTTTGTTGGGGTTAAGCCTCACCCTAAATTTTCTCAGTCGAGCAAACAACTTTTGTAGATTGATAATGTGCTCCTCTTCTATCTTGGATTTTGCAATCATATTGTCGATGTTTACCTCAGTCTCTTCATGAATCATATCATGAAAGGGAGTTACCATCGGGTGTTGATATGTTGCCCCAACATTCTTCAATTCAAAAGGCATCACTTTGTAGCAGAAGCTTCCTTAATGGGTGATAATGTTGTCTTCTCCATGTGTTATGGGGCCATTTTGATTTGGTTATATCCGGAGAAACCATACATGAAGAAAAATACCAAGAATTGAGTCGTGTTATCCACCAATACGTCAATGTGAGGTAATGGGAAATCATCTTTTGGAATCGCTTTGTTTAAGTCTCGATAATCTACATACATTCAGACTTTTCCATCAATCTTTGGTACCGACACAATGTTGGCAACCCATTGTGGGTACTTGGTTATAACTAAAAAGACATCGTTGAATTGCTTTCTGGCCCTTCTCTGATTTTGAGGGCCATATCTGGTCAAGTTCTTCCAAGCTTCTATTTAACAATCATACATTCTTCTATGAGTGGCAGCTTGTGCATTACAATGTTTGTATCTAACCCATGCATATCTTGATATGACCAAGCGAATACATCCACGTACTCATGGAGGAGTTCTATCAACTTTTTCTTCTCTGCATCTTGTAGGGTAGTTCCTATCTTGGCTTCCTTATTTTATTCCTCAGTCACAAGGTTGACAGTATCAATGACTTCCTGGTGTGGCTGAATGATCTTTGATTCCTGCTTGAGAAATCTGGCTAACTCTTTAGGGATTTCACAGTCTTCCTCGCCCTCGTCTTCGGCTTGGTTAATTGGACAATCAAAGTTATATGGGACCATATTAACGTTATTATCAATGATCTTAGGGTTGATTCTGCATGTTATGATTTATGCATTTTTTTAGAAAGTGGAAGTGCGTAAAGCATTACCATGATTTTTAAAAGAAAAATACAAAAGTAAAGGAACTCAATTGAATGCAAATTTTCCTTTTTATTAATGATAAACAAGCTTTAAAGAAATGGAGGCCCTACAAGTGTTCTAATATGCCTTGGGCAGAGCATAGGGTTTTGACAAAAATAGTAAATTACTTTTTAATCTGAAATATTTCTAGAATCTTGACAGTCGTCCAGCTGTTCAGCTCTTCTCCAGGTGCTCCTTTACGTATCCATTATGATGTCGCTTCGTTGCAAGTTATCTCGTTGATCATGGCTACATGGCCTCCGAGGATGTGGCTAGCACTTGTAAAAGGTTCTTGTACATGGAGAATCTCCCCCTTGCTAGTTTAAACATCCCTTTCACCCAAAGATGGTTAGTATCCTAGCCCAAACCTATCTTTATTTTTCAGGGAGTTCAAGGACCTTGCCCCAGCCCTCGGTATTTCCAGCTTCAATAATGGCTTTGGCTCCTTTCCAAGAGGCCATTGATGGTTCAGACTTGTGGTGCTCCTCACTGGTTGGACAACCACATCACTTACCACTTCCAAATCTTGGAAGGGAGTCTCAACTGTCTGACCGTCAACGTCAATGTAACAGAAGGAAGATAAATGGTTGACCAAGATGTCTTCTTCTCCACCTATCACAATCATTTTATCGATGATGATAAACTTAAGCTTCTGGTGAAGCATATACGTAACTTCCCACGCGGCGTGAATCCAGGGTCTCCCAAGTACACAATTATATGCCGAATGAATGTTCATCACTTGGTAGGTGATGGAGAAAGTGTGTGTTCAAAATCTTATTGGGAGGTCTGCCTCTTCGTCACAGCTCGTTGAGACCTATCAAAAGCTTAAACCGTTAAAGCGCTTGGTTTCATTGCAACTCCGTCCAAGGACACCTTCAATAGAGTGGTCTTCGGGATGACATTCACCGAAGATCTAGTATCTAACAATACTATTGACAGGATTGTATCTGCACATTTCATGGAGATGTATAAAGCCCTATTGTGGGCTCTTCCTTCTGATGGAAGTTCGTCATCACTGAACTCTAAACAACTTCCTACAGTGATGTTTTCCACTAGACCATCAAATTGATCAACAATATTGTCCTTGGTTACATGGGCAACACCCACTATTCTGTAGTCACTCTTCTTTATAATCTGAAGGAATTCCTCGACTTACTTTTGAGATGTAGCACCCTTGGGAGTAGACAATCCTTCCTGAGATGCATTATTTTGAACATGAATTAAATTATTACTAGCAATATCTTTCCTTTTAGCCTTAGCTACAAGTTTAGCACTTCTAGAAGAAAACATTCGACCTATCTGGGTCATTCCTCTGGGACGGAAATAGTTATCACATTAGGCTCATTAATGACCAGAGGTTGGTTTTCTTGTCCCTATTTGTATACCTTGGGTTCATACCTCTAAGGTACGACATGAGTGCTCTCGTACGAGAATGAAGTTGGGATTTGAATCACCAAAGGAGTGACTAGAATCTACACTTCAGGTGTTGGATCGAGATTTCCAGTACAAACACTTCTTCCTCCTCTTTGATTAAGCGTCTAATTTGAAAGCTACCCTGGTCAATTAACTTTTGTATATAACTTTTCAAGTTTTCGCTATTCTTTGAGCCTGAGATACAACCTTCACCATCAACCTGGTTTGTTGGGATCAAACCATGCTTTATCAGTTGTTTTCCTATGACAAAGATAGGGGTCTGGATCTCCTCCACCCTTTTAACCAATTCTTAATTATTATACTTTTCAACCGCATTTACCAATGGTCCCGCATGTGTCGGCATGGGATTAGTTCATACATTTGGGCAGTGGCGATAAATGGGAATGCTTTGCACTCAATCAAGTTGTCATACCCCGATTTTGATCCTGAATTTTTTCCATTTTTTTTATTTGGCACTTGGCCTAAAATTCATTTGCATACATTCATGACCAAAGGCAACCATCCTCAATTTCCCGGATTTCTATCTAAGAAGAAAAAGCCTCAAAGTCTAGTCAACCTTTGCATTGGAGTTCTTGGAATACCTTTGGAGGATATTATTGAAGATTTGGAAGAGATTGCTATTGGCTTGCCGGGTGATATTAAGTTAGCAGTGGCAGCTATTGCTAGACGAAGAAAGTTGCTGAGTGATGATGTCTTGATTACGTTAGTGGATGCTTCCTGGGAAATCCTTGATGTCTCTGGCTCAGATGTTTCGGATTTTGGCTTGATAAAAGCAGTTTGAAAGATGTAGAAAAGGCTACTTCTAATTTTACAACGATCATTGGCCTTGAGAGCATTTGGTTATGTTTACAAAGCACAAATGCCTACAGGTGAGACGGTTGCAGTTAAAGTTCTTGGTGCTAATTCAAGACAAAGAGAACAAGAATTTTTGACTGAGGTTCTATTACTTGGAAGATTACATCACAAAAACCTTGTGGCTTTGGTGGGATATGCTGCGGAAAGAGGACGACATATGCTCCTTTACATTTACATGAGCAAAGACAGTCTTGCTTCTCATTTATATGGAAAAAATTATGAGCCATTAAGCTGGGATTTGAGACTTAGCATAACACTAGATGTTGCAAGGGTGCTGGAATATCTACATTATGGGGGCTGATCCACCTATTGTGCACCACTTGCATTCAAATGTGTCAGTGGAGTTTCCAAAACTAGACCTTCAATGAGGACTGCTGTTCAAGCATTATCCAAGCTTTATAAGGAGCCTAAAAGAAATCATAGCCAGACGTCTTCTACTGCACAGCCGATAATCATAGGAGTTTGTCGGTGTTCTTGAATGTTTAAATCATCTATCCTCTTTTAATTTCGTTCAATTGGCCAAAAGTTTATCTTCAAGAGTTATAAAGTAAATTGTATAATCAATTTGCACCGTCGGTGCATTGAAATTAATCTCTTGTTAAACCATTGGGAATGTGAAGCCCCCTAACATTGTTAGACTGAAGATAAAAAAGAAAAGATGAAAAGATAACTTCCATCGAGCTCATGTTTCTAGACGTTCTAATTGAGGCATGTCAAAAGATAACACAATGGATGCAGAATTGTATTTCAATTGCCATTACAGAAAACTGAAAATACTCATGGCATTGATGAGTTTAAGTACAGGTATTACATCACCTACATTTTCTGACCCAAACACATGGTTTCAGTATACATCTTAACGACTCAAATGAAAGCTCTAGCTAGCACTACGGAGACCCTGACGGCCTCGCTGTTCCAACAAGCAGCATTTGTCAAATGCAATCTCTGATGCTGTTAACCACGGGCTATGTCACGGATGTACTCATGTGCAACATAACCTCTGCACAAGAAATTTCTGACCAAGTGAAGGGCATTTGTTTTGTTGATGCCGCCGTTGTTTCTGCAAACTTCAGCATCATAACCTGCAATAACAGCACAGTTCACACATCAAATCTTCCGTTTGCCAAACCTATTAGATAAATCAAAGAAACAGAAGAGGGACTATGTGTTTAAACTGGGAAGAAAACGGAACGATCACCTATTGCATTGAGATGGGATGGCTTGAGTCTGCTCATGATATTTTGAATGATGTAGAGACTGCAGGGTCGGAAATTGTATCAGTTCATAGAAGAATACAAATTGCAGCAAAGGAAAACAACTCACCATTGATAGAAGCAAGATAACAAAACTGCGGTATGTCTTGATCTCAAGCTTGTGTAGAAGCGGAGTTGATGTGATTATCCAGGCTACAACAACAACACAAGATTAGTGTGAATTTAAAAGAAAGAAATGGAGCAGAAGATAGAGAAGAAACCGGGTACAAAACCAAGGCCGGGCAAAGCATAACAAATGCAACCAAACACTGAGAAATTCAAACTCAAACCATAAAAAGGGAGAATAAGAGAGTCAACAATCATCAAATCAGAAAGACAACCTGACAATCATCTTGGCAACCCATTACAAATTATGCCTTGGAAAGCAAGAGAAGGAGGCTCCAATAATATACAACTGAGCGAACAGCACCAACCAACTGAAGGAACCAGTTTCAACTCACTCTCCATAACCTGTAACCGAAACACAGGTTCATCGTATAGTTAACATTCCAGAAACACAGGTTTACCCCAAAATTTTCACTGCAGTAAAAGTTAAAATAACCAGTCAAAGCGTTAAAATCCAGAAAATACCAAAATGGGATTAAGACAAAGTTCAAGAAGAAAGGTTGTGTTAAGGGTACCTTTTCGAATCTAGCATCAACAGGGCAATCAATTCTGAGCATCAAAAAGCAATCCTGGAAACTTTCTCCTTTCGAACTTTTGAGCATCAATTGGTAACCCTAATCCGGGAGATAAATAGGGGAGGGCGATTCAGAGAAAAAAGGATTGGAGAGAGAGGCGGCCAAACCGAAAACCCTAAATTTTTTCCAACGAAAAACCAACCTATTGGGAAGAGGCGAAAGGGGGAGGCTCGAGATTCGTCATTGTTGCCACCGCCGAAGGTAATCTTTTTCGTTTCAACCATTGGATTCTTGCACAATTTGAGTGAGGTTGAGGGTATTTGGGGTTGGGGGATGCGCTCGTGAGAGAGGTGAGAGGTTGAAGATGAATGTTAGAGAGACGCGCTCGTGAGAGAGGCGAGAGGTTGAGAGGTGAGAGAAATTTGTTGAGAATGAGAGAGCGAGTGATGTGAGAGAGGAGAACGATGAGGCATCCGTTCTCTATTACTCTGGTTTTTGTTTTCATTTTATTTAGTTTAAGCAAAACAAATCTTTAAGCTTTTAAAAAAAACCTAAATTAATTAACATGTTTAGTATTCCACTATTTTTTATAGTGTATATTAATGTTTGTTAAGGTTGTTTAGAGTTCCCAACCCATTAACCTCAAAAAATCCAACAGCCAGGCGGCTGGATTGTTCTTGGGTAATCCAACAGACCTTTACTATTTATTATTTTAGTTTCTTCTTCCTTTTTTCAATCTAGTATGGTTTATATATTTATGTTGTTACTTAAATAATAATTAATTGTAAGCGGTCTAGTGGAGAGAACTTAGATTCTAAGTCTTGAGAGGAGTGGGTTCGATACTCGTATGTGGCACTTTGTAGTATTTCATTTTCTTTTAGCATTTCATTTTTATTTTTTAGTATTTTATTATCTTTTAGCATTTTGTTTCTTTTAATAATTTTTTTATGTCCATGTTTTTTTATTAAAACCATCATGCATTCGAAACCATTTTTTAACTTATAAAAAAAATCATAATTTTCTCGATTTAATATCGAGCCCTTTTTCACACCCTTGTAAGTCGATTGCTTTTTAAGCATCGCCATCAACCTCACATAGCTTACTCTTGGGCTTTCTTACAATGAGCCGGTTCTCTTGCACTTACACTCATGCATTATTTGTTGTTTGGGCCCGATTTAATTATTTCATGATTTTTTAATCCCCATTTGACAAAATGTACCCCACTCCCCCGATGTGTAATAATCTTGTACTGTTTCATTTCCTTATTGCTTGGTTGTTTAGTTAGCTACTAACACAAGAATAAAATCAACAAATTTCCAAAAAAATACAAAATAAAGACTCGATCCAACGTCGAGCATTTTCTCAATAAACAAATCAACTCATTTCTCAATCCTATTCCATCCCATCTTTTTCAAACTTTCATCAAATGCTTGATTCAACGTCAAGCCATTTTCTCTAATAAAAACTCAAAAAATATTAATTCATATTCAAGACTTTTTTTCAATAAAGATGGAAATGGAACGTGGTGTATACCACGCACTCCTGAGACTAGGATTCGAGATGTATATCTCGCCAATCCTAGCTCTCGCCATCATCCAAATTTATCCATTTTGTTTTCTCTCAAACACTCATTCAAATTCCTTTTAAACGCCCATCAATACTTGATCTAGGTCAAGTCATTTTCACAACAAAACTCAAAATACCTAATTCTTATTTAACACTTTTTTCAATAAAGGTGGAAATGGAACATGGTGTATACCATGCACTCCTGAGGTTAAGATTCGAGACGTATGCCTCGCCAATCTTAACTCTCGCCATCATCTAAAATTGTCAATGCGGTTTCTTCAAACCCTTTCTCAATCAAATTCCAAAATACTTAATTCCTATCTTAACCTTTTTTTTCAATAAAGATGGAAATGGAACATGGTGTATACCATGCACTCCTGAGGCTAGGATTCGAGATGTATATCTCGCTCATCCAAGTTCTCGCCATCACTCAAAATACATCCAACCAATCAAAATTTTTCTCGCCGCCGTGCGATTAACCAAAAACCTTTTTCATAAATGAAAGATATATTGTCTTAAGAGATACAAAACAATGTTTCGGCCACGATTGTTGAGTAGAGATAATGACGCTTTTCCGAATGTAGATTTATAAATCCGTTCGATGTGTGGTATGCGTCCACTCCTCATCTGTTTTGGGTAAAACAATGTTTTCGTCGATTAATACAGGATAGCTTTCGCTAAAATCGACCAACAAACAAACATTTTTCTACCCAGAACTACGTAAGCCTTGATTTCTCTTTTGAGATACGTAGGAGCAGGATTTTTAAATCTTGTCAGGCCCACTAATAAAAAACTTAGGTTTAGTCCTTCGTCAAAAATCCAAAAACATTCTTCTCTCTTCTATTCTTTCTTTCCCACCTAATAAATTGAAAAGCCTAACATTTCAAACTAACACTAACGCACACAACTGACCTAATGGTTCCCGTTGAGTACAACGGACGTGAGGGGTGCTAATACCTTCCCCTTGCGTAATCGACTCCCGAACCCGGATATTGGTTGCGATGACCATATCTTATCCTTTCTTTTGTCTTGGGTTTTATCGATATTTCCCCTTTCCTTCTTAGGAATAAATAAAGTTCGGTGGCGACTCTGTTCAGTCCATCATTGCGAGCGTGCGATCGCGCTTCGCTTTGAAGTCGTATCCCCATTATTTTTTTCGAGGTGCGACAGATGGCGACTCTGCTGGGGAGATGGCAAATCCCTAAGTGAGTCAGGCCTAGTTAGGACGTTTGTGTGCTTTTGTTTGTTTAATTATGTGGCTTTTCCATTATTTATTGATTTTTAATATCTTTATTGTTATATTGATATTTGTTGTATATTGGTTCCACCGTGTTGGGCACTTGGATCTTGATTGCAAACCATGTGGTAAAGACTCTACACCCGAGTCTAGAGTGAAAAAAAACATAAGATAGGACGATGGTTGAGTAGTACAGACTCCCGAGGTGTATACTTCGTAAGAGTCGGTACGAGAACCTCACTTAGAGTAGATTCTTTTGCAAATATTGTCGCCCGAGGTGTATACCTCGTAAGCTTCGATGTTTCAAAGGGGTCCATGACTCTAAGAACCTTTTAGAAAATTGAACCTTGACCAACTAGAAATGATGGTTGTGTAGTATGGATTCCCGAGGTGGATACCTCGTAAGGATCGATACGAGAACCTCGCTTAGAATACATTCCCTAGATGGAGTTGATGACCGGAAAGTATTTTCCGTAAGCGTCAAACAGTCTTTTGAATCCATGACTCTGAGTACCCTGTCTAGAATCCAGTCGATGGTTGCGTAGTACGGACTCCCGAGGTGAATACTTCGTAAGGGTCGGTACGAGAACCTCACCCAGAATAGATTCCCTTGATGGAGTTGACGACCGGAAAGTATTTCCCGTAAGCGTCAAACATTCTTGTGAATCAATGACTCTGGGGATCCTTTGTAACAAAGCCCTAGACCATACCCGGTGAGAACCCCGTTTTGGAAAAGTAATCAAATTTATCAGTACCTCGGACTTTTGAACCCGTGTATTGAAGAAAAAACAAATGTGCATGGCTTGCATTGCATTCATTCGCATTCCATTGCATTTGCATCGCATCATAATGCATGTCATTCTCCAGACAAAATACCAAAAAAACTCATCCATCTTTTGTCCGTGAAGCAAAGTGATTCTCAACACGCGAAGAGCAAAGAACCATGTCTCAGGGGATGATGGACGAGCTAAGGAAAAGCCAAGAAGCGCTGAAGGAGGAACTTAATCTTTTGAAGAGCCAAATGAGATGGGTCTTGGAAACCCTGCAAGTCTTGTTGAGAAAAGAGGGTCACCCAATATACACTGCTGCAACAAAGAGAGCTACTACCCCGCATCCATCTGGTGTCACCCCAGGTCAAGGGAAATTCTATGTGGAAACTCCTCATTTACCAGTATATGGACCTCCCTCAAGACGTCATCGGCAACATCCTCAGGCTATTCCTCCTCAAAGTCACCAAAGCCAGGTTCAGAATAAAAATCAGAATCAGAACAAGAGGAACAAGGATCACAATGACTCGATCCCGGTGCCATATAGCAAGCTCTACCCGCAACTGATCCAAAATGCTTTGGTGACACCTCGAGCTCTCACACCTGTGTCACCAAACCTGCCATGGTACAATCCAAATGCAACATGTGAATTCTATAAAGGGGCATTGGGACATAACCTAGATTCTTGCTGTGCGCTAAAAGCCTTGGTACGAGGACTGATTAACAAGAAGAGTTTAGTCTTTGAAGAAGATCACCCGAAGATCAAGTGCGAATACCATACTGGAACAATGGGGCACTCCATCGAGGAATGCAAGAGTTTTAAGCTCAAGCTGCAAGGATTGATTAACATAGGGTCACCAACACTCAAGGAGGAAGGCTCAAGTACATATACCTTGATTTCTGGGCCAGGTAATGAGAAAGGGAAAGGACCCTTGAAAACCCTCAAGGTTTTGTTCCACAAGGAAGATGTCAGGGATGTGGCTAGTGAGCTATCATTGTTTCCTGGTAAGAGCATTGAGATACCGCCTTGGATTTCCAATGTCACGACCTATACCAATGAAAGAAAAGGAGAAGTGAGTAGTGGATCCAAGAGGGTTGCGTTCGACGATGAGATTGAAAGAAAAGAATTTGAAGATCATCATGTCAAAAAGCTGGTTGATCCCAATCTTCAAGTTTGAAGAAATCAATTCCCTAAAGCTGGCAATCATTTGGTTGTTTCAACACTTCTTTTGTAGTTTCTTTGCATGTTGGTTGTTATTTGCTTTTAAACATTGTTGTTTTATTTGAATTGGTAAGATTAATGAAATGTTTATGCACCTTTTGAATTGATCCATTCGTATTCACTCGTTTTTCATTTATGTTAAAAAACAAAAATTCTCCTCTCATTCACTTTTGTTTATCAAACTGTTGTGTTAACAAAGATTGGAGGGAGGATGATGAAAACGAAACACCTGAAATTGTTGTGGTATGCTTTTGAGTAAAACCTTGTCGATGATGTAAGGCATTGTTTCAAATCCCCAAACACTGGAGTGATAAGGATGTTAATCCCTAGACAACCACTTTGAGCCTAGAAGTTGGTGTTTATTTCGGATCTAAAACCCTTAATCTTAACCTGGGGCAGGGTAGTTGTGTTCAGATAGTTTGATCATGCATCCGATCTTTCAAAAAATTGTCCATATGAACACCCTCCAATTAGGTTCAACCACATGTCATCCTTCGTGCATATGTTGAAGTGTCGAAAAAGTTGAGGAAAGATGAAATTAGTGTTGGTTGATCCTCATCCACCAATAATGTGGCAGTCACACGCATAAAAAAAAAGGGATAGAAAAAGCCCACTAGGTCAATACCACAAGATGACTTAGGCAAAAGTTAGGGCATCCCGATGGACCAAAAGCTTCAAAGAAGCGGTCCAGGCAAAATTAGGGATAAAGAAAATCAACCAAAAGAGGTAATTAAATCCTCAACAAAACAAAAAATAAGGTGACTGCCATTTCAAGAAAATTCGTCTTGAATCCTCATCACACCTTCGAACCCTCTTGGAAGTCGAATGCGTGTATTGAATTGACTAAATATAGGAACTGGAGATCATCAAGAAGAAGGGGTGGGTAAAAATAAATTTTGAGCCTTATATCCTTTTGTTTCAAGAAACCGCGAACCAGACCGCGTTACAACCCTTAAAAGACCTAATTGAGGCAGGGTTTATTTTGAAAGCATACTATAACAAGGTTGTGTTAACTTGACTCCAAACGATTTTTGTTAATCATTTGATAGCACCAACTTGTATACTGCGAATGACTTGATCACCATTGTGTTCTTATCAACGACTCGTTCACTGTATTTCACCCGTTCATATCAATAAATTTTGATTTCAAATTTTTGCATAAGCATTGAATTAAAATTACCATTTTTGAATGAACAATCTTATTTGCGAGTCAACACTCAGCATCAAAGAAATTCAATACACAGTTGAGGAACTAGATGGAGTGAACGAAGTCTAGTCAAGGGCAAATCACTTTGAGCATCAGTTAATTCGAGCTAGTCACCCTAAGGGTCATCTAGCCAAGAGTAATCTGCTTCAAGAATCAGACCGGGGCAAGCCACCTCAGAGCTCAGTAAGTCCAATCACTCCAAGGTTCAGTTAGCCAAGAGTAATTTGCTTCAAGACTTAGGCTGGGGCAAGCCACCTCAGAGCTCAATAAGTCCAACTATCCAAAGGACAATCAACCAAGAGTCTGCTATTCCAACATTTGGTTAGTCAAGTGCGGACCATTGCAAGATTCAAACACTTGGGGCAAGCCCTCTCGAGGTAGTCTCATGGAAAGTTGTTTCCAAATCCACTTTCAAGGTGAACATTTCCAAAGACCCAACAAACTGGGGCAAGATGAGCCACAGAGGGGCAGAACCTCTTTCTTCGTGCTTTCGAACTGCTCAAACAAATTCTGTCATACGTCAACAACTATTGAGTTTAAGACGAGTGCCCGAAAATTATGCTAGCACGATTCATTAATCCTCCAAAGGGATCCCATTGGCTAAGGTGTGGCCATCAAGCTTGATAGAATGCTCCTTTGACAACATCTATCATAAAGTATTTGGTTGAGTTCTCGGTGTTGAGGAATCATGAGCTTCCATAAAAAGCCTTTACAAACTTCCAGTCTGCCCAGTGTCAGCATTCTCATAACCATGATCATTCATATATCATGCATAGAAGGAATTTCAAATCATGCATAGCCGAAATGTACTTCGTGCTCATTTTGCATTGATCCAGGTCTTGTTGTCGATCCTATGATCCTTTGACCTTTGATTCCAGTTTGTATTTGGTGCCCTTAAACCAACATCCGGTTTTCGCAGTCATTTTCAAGTCCAATTGTTGTTGGCAAAATCCGTTAAAAGCTGGTTGTAGTCCATTGCTTACAGTCAGAGTTCAATTGTTGTTATTCCGGTGTCAGGTCATACATGAACCTGTACTGAAGATTTTTTCTCTATTTGTTCAATACTATTCAGGTCATGTATGAACCTGTTGTTGAACCTTTTATTCCGGGGTCAGGTCATACTTGAACTTGCTCTGAAGAGTTTTTCCAATTTTTGTTCAATACTATTCAGGTCATATATGAACCTGTTGTTGAGCTTTTATTCCGGTATCAGGTCATGAATCTATACTGAAGAGTTTTTCCAACTTTTGTTCAATACTATTCAGGTCATATATGAACCTGTTGTTGAGCTTTTATTCCGGGGTCAGGTCATACTTGAACCTGCTCTGAAGAGTCTTTCCTTTTGTTCAATACTATTCAGGTCATGTTTGAACCTGTTGTTGAGCTTCTATTCCGGTGTCAGGTCATACTTGAACCTGCTCTGAAGATTTTTCCTTGTTTGTTCAATACCATTCAGGTCATGTATGAACTTGTTGTTGAACCCTTATTCCGGTGTCAGGCCATACTTGAACCTGCTCTGAAGATTTTTCTCTGTTTGTTCAATACCATTCAGGTCATGTATGAACCTGTTGTTGAACCCTTATTCCGGTGTCAGGTCATACATGAACCTGTTCTGAAGAGTTTTTCTCCATGATATTCCCCAGCGTTGTCATGTCATATATGAACCTGTTGTAGCATCTTTTCCTTTATTCGGGTTTAGTAAGTCATGTGTGAACTTACTACCGAAATCTTTTGTACTCTGAATATTGTTTTCACTTTGGTTACTCCCCAGCGTGTGCTTAATTCTCCAGCAGGACTGTTTCCCCAGCAAGTTGTTTCCCCAGCTAGATTGACCACAAGAATCCTGACAGAAGGAGGAGCAGCTACTCCCTTCGGAGGAGTGTACCTAGAGGGTAGTCCAAATTCAGGTTTGTTCACTTAAGTAATGTGAAGTGAGGAAGATCCTAACTGGGTTATAATGTTCCTGGCAATAACTGTTATGTGGGGATTATATTCCTTTCTAGCCATAAAAAATGTTATGCTTTAATTGATTTTATTTGCAAGGAATCTTTGAGTTCGTTAGTTGTTATGCATTCAAAAGCGTAAAAGCGATAAAAAAGATAGCAATTACAAACAATCTCATTTATTCATTCATTTGTAGACAAAGTACAATAGATGAGAGTACAAATACAAAGTCTCCTAGCCATTGTTAGTGCTTCGCACTTTCTTAAGCTGCTCTAGCTCATCTTGGAGATCTCTAATCATACGCCTGTAGAAAATAATGAAATCAAAGACGATCAGAGGAGTGTTCTCATATGTCATCTCCTGGAAAGTGTATCTCAATCTTAGAGGCAAGTTGTGCAACAAACTGTTAGTAAGCTTCATTAATTGCTCACATTTCCCAAACCATTTGCCAGCTTCCAGGCATGCATAGTGAAGATTCTCTCGATTTCGCTATGCCAAGATTTCCCACTGCTGGGTTTTCAAAATCCATTCCCTCTTCATGGCCTCTCTGGTATCTCTCAGGCGCTGGTTGGAAGATCTGAGTCTTTCCATCTCTACTAAGGCATTTTTGATACTAGTGTGATAATTTTTGTAGGTCCTCTCAATCTCTTCTCGGAGGCGAGTCTCATGAGCATCGTGAGACTGGGCTTATTGAAGTATCTGGGTGAGATCTTGATTTGGGATTCGAGGCCTTCTCTCATCGCCTTCCGCTCTTCCAAGGTCATATCACAAAGAATCTTCCTTTCAATGTTCTTTTGTTCGGAATCTCGAAGCTCTTGGTTTCTCTGATTAAGCTCAAGCCCTACCCTATTCCGATAATCTCCAACTCTTTTCCTCTTATTTCTTTCCTTTTTATAAGTCTCTTTACTTTCCCCAAGCTGGTTCTCCTTCTGCTTGAGGTTATATTTGAACTCGTTTCTATCATTGGTGACCCGATCAAGCCTTAGATATAACTCTTAATTTTCCTTCCCAAGCTTCAAGATAGTAGTAGCCTTGAGTTTCTATGCTTCCTCTATGGGGATATGAGTGGGACCAGGTAAGCTAAAATGCATGGCAGGTTCATAAGGATATGACAGCTTAACTCTGAGAGCTTTTTCTCGAACCCACTGTGTATAGCTCATTGGCGATGCAATTCTTCTTGCAAAGTTCCTTCCCCTTACGGTGAATTTTTTCCATGCTCCTCTAACTCTGTTTAGCATGTTAATATCTTCATACCCTTCATGTAAGACAAAATCCTATAAATCTCGTTTCTATGGTTTGTCCATCATTGGGTAGCCAAGTTGTCCTAGTACCAACATAAGATTGTAGTTAATATACCCTTTGGTTCCTATGAGTGTAACATTCGGGAAGTCACCACAACTAAAGGAAATTTCAGCACCATCGTACTCATGGGAGTACTAAGAAATATGCTTTGTAGTGAGAGATATCACCCTTTAAGATCACTTGAGACTAGCTTTGTTTTCCATAAAGGCTTCTTTCTTCGGAAAATGGGATAATAACCATTTATGTAGCAACGAAGCACAACATAAAATTATTCCAAATTTCTTCTCATGTCTAAAAGTGAGGTAGTAATAGATGTCAACAAGTAAAGTTGGTGCCAGATTTTGGGTCAGGAAAACAAAAATGGCATGCATATCAATGAAGTTATCGATATTGAGAAACAAGATAATCCCATAAATGAGCAAGGCCAGTACTGCCTTGAAGCAGTCCCACTGCTCTGTATCTGCAAATGCTGAAGCTTTATCCATTAGGAACTTTCCAAGAAATCCTATAGTGTTTCCTTTAGGTCCTATGTTTGCAATCACCTCTTGCTTGTCCATTTAGAGAGCAAGAACTATTACTTCAGGCTTTAGGAGATCCTATAAACTGGTGAAAAAAGGCCAATCCTTCACAGGGATACCGATAATGCGCTCAACTTCTTCCAGTGTTAGGGCTAACTGGAAGTCTTGGAATGTAAAGCATCTCAATGGAGGATCGTAGAATTGAGAGAGAGTGAGAGAGAGAGATAGAGAGAGAGAGAGAGTCAATAAAGCCCAATGATCAACTTCTTCATTGAGTAGAGTAAGGAAATTCCCATAATTATTCTTGAAGTCATTTATGTTGATGGTGATTAGCATGGACCTTAGCTATTTCAAGCCTTCTATCTTGGGAGACTTGTACTTGAATGAGTATGTGTTTCTTCTATCCGAACCCATACTTCTGAATTCTTGTAACAACTGTAATCTCTTTGGATTCCCTGGAAACAAAAAAGGCAATGCTAAGTGTAATGTTTATGTAAATGCAATGCATATGCATGGTTCAGGATCACAAGCATATCATGTTCAAGTCAATCAGAGTAACAGATAGGGGAAAGTATAAGTGTCTCTGATTTATGGAATTCCCAAGGGTAGGCTCTATGGTTGTAGGTTCCCAGAGTCACATATCCTTCTTGGAAATATTGTTTCCGCAACGACTACTCGTTAGAAACCATATCCCCAAGAGCATCTACTCTATGTGATGTCTTCGTATCAACCTAACGAGTACTAAGTTTCACAGGTCCATACTACTCAACCATCGACTCCAAGGTTCTAAAAAGGTCTGTAGAGTCACATATCCTAATTGAAAATATTATTATGGTAACGACTACTCGTTAAATAACAATATTCTCAATAGCATCTACTATAGGCGGGGTTTTCATACCAACCCAACAAGTCCCGCGTCTCCTAGGTTGAACACTCCACAACCACCTTATTACACTTAGATGTTTCCTCAGACTCAGGTATAGAGCATATCTCACACAATGCCAATAATCAGAGAACCCTCATAGTACCATAAGAATCAACAACAGATAAGTAATGGCAATAACAACGAGATACATAAAAGATGATTGAAGAAAACGAGTAAACACGACTAACATTTTAATCTCAAAATTAACCAAATTAGGCTTGACTCTCTTTTGTAGGAGCAATGTCCTCAGCATAGTCAATAGTTGTCGCATCATAAAAAATACAACCTACGAGTGCATTGCACGCTCGCGGATGATTAAATAGAGTTGCCACCGAGCTTTATTTATTCCCAAAAAAGAAAGGGAAAATATCGATAACACCCTTAAAAGAAAAATAAAATGGTTGTCGCAACCAAATTCAGGTTCAAGATTCATGCAATGGGAAGGTATTATCACCCCTTACATCTGTTGTACTCAACGAGAACCATTTAGTTAAATTTGTGATTGAATGTTAGCGTATGTCATTTGCTTTCTTCGAGTGACAAAAGATTGAAAAATAAAATAAAAGGGGTCGCAAAAAGGTTTTTATTAGGGTACTTGACAAGATTGCGGGTCTCGCTCCTACGTATCCTCAAGTAAAATGAGGAATTCAAAGCAACGTAGTTCAATATAGAAAAATACATGTTGGTTGGTTGATTTTACCGAACAAATGTTTAAATTATGTTATAGCGGTTAAATGATGCTTTTGCTTGCAATTGGAGGCTTAAAGAGTTTGTTTGTATCCCGGTAGAACAGACTAAACAATGTTCTTTTGAAAATGTTTTTCGATCACACGGGGGAGAGAAAATAGGTTTGATGTGTTAAAAGTTTTTAAAGCAGAAGACAAGTACCCACACGTCGAGCTCTACAGCCAATGTACGAATACTCGAGGAGAAAAGAGGCCTAAACCCAATTAATCCTTTTTCGTCCAAATTTGTTATGAAAGATATGTGGCGAATTAAGTCAAGGTTCTTTAACAGAAGAAAATATTCGTGCATCAAGCTCTACAACCAATGTCCAAATAATCGGGGAAGGACAAGATCTACACCCAATCAAAATTTTATCTTTTATATGAGAATGAACTAAATTCAATTGAATATTTGTGTTTTAATAACGATGGAAAGTCTTCGAACATCGAGCTCTACAACCAGTGTTCAAATACTCAAGGAATAACAAGGTCTACACCTGATTAACCCCTTTTCATCCAATTTGTTAACGAGGTTTGATTCATATTAATTCAAAATTAATCGAAAAGGAACGAGTTTTGAAAAAGTACCGCTTGACTTTGGATCAAGGGTTTAAATATATTTGAAAATAATTATTTAATTATTGTTGAAAGAGTATATCTTCGGCAAATATTTTTGTATCGTATCCACAGAGATTGGGTAATATTACCGCCGTTCTATAATTCAAATGTTATCAGTTAAGAAAGTAACAGGGTTGTTTTGTTTGGAGAAATATTTTGTGAGTGAAAGTTAACAAAGACTATTAAGTGGTTTTAGACAATTATAAAAGCTTGGCAAGATTGGAGTTCACTATTTCAAATATCTATGATTCCCTATGATAAATAATTAGATTCAAGATTATGGATGATGTTCAAATATCCTCTCAAAGTCATTTATGTCTAAATGATATCGTGATAGCTACTATATTGATCCTTAGACGATCTCTCCACCTAACTATCAATATAGCAACCTTTAATGTTCAATATCAAAGAATAGTAATGAATAAATCTATCTCTACAACTTATTCACTACTTGAAAATCTGTTTTATGTCTAAACTCGAGTAATCTCTCTCGACAACTACTCAAATATGGTTTTCAAAGTAAAGCAAAAACAGTTTCAATACATCAACAATCTTTTATCTCATATATAAATCAAAGTGAATACATAAACAGATGAGAATAGCTACTACCTCCAATCTTGACAAAAGGGAGTTTAGCTCCTCATCACCATTGTTACAAAGCAGAAGGTTTTTAGAAGAAAAACTCTGTTTTCTCTATTACAAAAGCTCTACAGCACAATGTGTGAATCAATGGAATAATTTTTCAATACCTAGGTTAAACTATTTTGTCTCTACCAAAAAGGTTGACATTTCCCTAATTGGACAATGTCATCTGCAGCAGAAAAGCACTTCCCAGGCAGACATCAAAATGGCAATTAACTTTTCCTGCACAGCAGCACTTTTGACCCTTGGTCAGTTTGCTGGATTCGCAGCCTTCGCGGCGCGAAGGAAGTTCGCGGCGCGAACTGTTGCTTCTCCAGCTTCCTTGTTTGGCAAGCTTCTTCCAAAATGTCTTGTTGCAATCCAAGGTCTTGCTTATCCACAATTCTACACAACTAACAAAAAATGTGAAATAACTATTCACAACAAAATAAATTAAACCTAATTGCATTTATACAAATTAGTGAAGATAAAAGTGTGTAATTAAATCAAAACTTGGTAAAAGGGACCAATAAAATGGTATAAAAAGTAGTACTAATTGGTCCCTAACAACTCTCCCCAACTTAGAATTTTGTTTGTCCCTAAACAAAAGTTTCCACCCTTACAACCAAAGTCATGACACAAGAGATTTAAACAAGAATTCATCAAGGACATTCAAATGGTTCAAAAGCGTTTGGCATTTTCTCAATTCACTTATCTCAACTCTAGACAAAACATAAATAAGGGAAATGGTAAAGTGCAAAAATCATTCCAAGGATTTCCAAGTCATACATGTCAAAATTGAATCAACTTACACACACATCAATATTGATGAATAACATGAAGGGTTACTTTCACTCATCCAAGCAGTTAAATCAACAACAACTCAAATCATGCGGTTATCACAACAAGTACCAAATTATGTGAAAAATGAGAATCAAGAGGTCTTTCAAAGGTTGTAATGTGGCTTAGGTTACAAGAAAGGATAAGGTTAAGGGAATTCAACCAAATTGCCTATCCTAAGGGAGCATTCCCAAATATTCAACTCTACCCAATTTCCTTTTCCTTGGTCCCTATCTTTTTCTTTTTATTTTCAAATCCACACAACCATGAGCAATTTTTTTTTTTTTTTTTTTTTGCTCTATGGTTTTAAGGGTGATTTCTTTTCTTGTTTCTTTTCATATTCTTACCCTTTCATAGAAACTCACTTTTCCAAGTTTCTAATCAACTTTTCACTTTACTCTCCCCAACTTTAGATTCCAAAACCAAATTTATTCAATAATGCTCCCTACTTAAACATAAGCAAAAGGCAATATTTTTGCAAACAACTCGGTTTGAGGTTTCAACTGATACGAAAGAAATTAGGATTCATTTATTCCACAATTTTCAATTGATTTTACAATGATCAATCAAATGAATCCTAAAATAAGCTCAAAGGGGGTTAACTAAGGATTACTCCTCACAAGGTTAGTTGATTTAAGCTTTTTGGTCAAGTGGTTTTTCTAAAAAAAAAATGCCTCTATCCTTTTCAAAAATTTCACACAACATTAGATTGATGCATGATTTAGCATGATAAGAATGAGTCAAAATAATGCTCGGTTTCCCGCTTTTTTAGTGCACAATGGAAAGCTTCCTCACAAATGGTTAAGTCCTATTTTGATTCATACTGACATATACTTCAATGAAATTATGGACTGAAATTTGCACATACCATTAACTACTCATGTTAAGTCTAGAAAGCGATAAAGTGTACCTTGAAATGCCGACACTAATTCTTATCATCACCACTCGAAGTATCCTATGCTTCTTTCTTTGCGAACAATTCTTGGTTGCTTTAGGCTTGACTTAAGCGTAAGAACGATTAAATAGAACTGTTGGTAAACCAATTTGATTAAAAACACACTTAAATTTCAAAAAGTACTCATGCAATTATAAAAAAAATACTAAAGAAAATTTAAAGTGCTAAGATAAAGTCATGGTGAACTAGAGCCACCCAAAAAGTACATTACAAAATTCCCAAAAACAAAAACCGAAATAATAAAAAGAAACTCAAACAAACAATACTCTCAAAACTCCATAAATTCAATCCTCCTCCTCTTCATCACCACCTACACTTCCGAGAACATCTTCCATCTCCTCATTTGGGTCAGCACTACCTCCTGCACCCCCCATAAAATTTGGCCTGCCCACAGGCCAATTAGCATAAGCTGCATAGTCAGCTTGTGATGGAAAAGTTTGGGCCTCTGGTGCCAGAAACGTGTTCTGGAACTGCTGCTGCATGGCATCGAAAAGAAAGGATTGAGACCTCCTGGAGGCCTCAAAGTTCTCACAGCAGTAGTTGGCAAAAGCCATCTGATCAAAACCTGGGGTACTTTGAGGTTGAGGTTAAGATCGGGATCTGGATCGGGCTCGAGAAGAAGAAGTACCAGATGCATCAGTCTTTTCATTCGGGTTTTGCAGAAACCTGTTCAAATAAGCGTCACTGATCACACTGGTGATCGAGAAGTGTACTTCCTCAGGGATGGGAACATTTGCCCTACGGCACAATCCCATGATAAGTCCTGGATAAGCTAGCACACCAGCTTTGCCCCCGAAATTGGTTCCGCTTAACACTATCTTTCTCAATTCTCCTGCAATGAGGGCTGCGACATCCACTGTCTTCCCGATCATGATGCAGTACAAAAGACACCCGACATCCATAGGAATTGTGGTGGTGTGGCTTCTTGGTCTGATATTAGTCAACAGTAGCACCAAGAAAGCCCTAGCTTCCAAATTGAAATTTTCCCTCTTCCATAATTTCGGATGCCCTTGATCATTCACTTCATAAGATTTCCCACTGAGACAAAGGGTGGCATTGACCGCTTCCAGATTCCACCGGTTTGCTACCTCCATGATACTGTACTCACAACTCTCCCCCTCTCCAAGAGTTAAGGGATGACCTAGATAAGAATTAATGTCATCCCTTCCAAATGAAACAATCTTCCCCCTTACCCTGGACCGGTAAATGAAAGTCGTACCCTCCTCGCGATGCATCGCATTCGCATAAAATTCTCGGACAAGGTCGTAGTTGATTGCGGCTTCCGGCTCGCATAACTTCATCCATTTTCGTTGCTCAAAAGCCTCAACCACTCTGTGATATACCCCAGTTGGAGCCAGGCGGATAAACCTTTCAGGTAAAATGGTTCTCTTGACAAGGCTTTCAAATCTTGCTTCGTGTTCCTCACTGATGAACCTTCGGATAGCACGGGCCTGAGGAGGTGCCATGGTCTTAGTTCTCTTAGACATCTGCAATCAACACCAGAACAACCACAAAACACACATGAACAGTATTAGCCAAAAAGTAACAAAAAGAAAATGTTGCTGGAATTCACAGTTCGCGGCGCGAACTCTGCGAATTCAGGAAATCCCCAAAGCTTCCTAGGGTTCCACCAATGAGGGATTAAACTACTCCCAACCAGCCAAATTGCTCAACCCTACACTAATCCTATTCTAATTCAAGCATGCATAGTGATTTCAAGCAGTATTCAACAAAGAAATTCGATTTCTAACCAACCCTAACTGAAAAACCCAAAAAGGGATTGGAAAAGAGAAATTTAAACATACATACCTTATGAATCGCTAGAGCTTGCTAAAAAAATGAAGATTTGACAAGGTATAATGAAGGATTTTAAGATTTGGTGGGGTTTTGAGATTGGGGAGAAAGCGCGGCAAAATGATTTGATATGAGGAAGGTTTAAAATGAAGAAGAATTGACCTAAACAGTATTTAAATGAGTTCTGTCACGCAAAGTTCGCGGCGCGAACAGGGGGTCGCGGCGCGAACAGCAGAAAACAGAACCAATTAAAATTTTTTCACTCAGTTCGCGGCGCGAACAGGAGGTCGCGGCGCGAACTGCAAAAAACAGAACCCACTCAAATTTATTCATTCAGTTCGCGGCGCGAACAGGAGGTCGCGGCGCGAACTGCCAAAAACAGAACTTCAAAATTTTAAAACTTTAACAGAGCTAAAAATCACAAAACAGAGAAATTTAAAATGCACACTAACAACGTTGGGTTGCCTCCCAACCAGCGCTTTGTTTAACGTCGTTAAGAGCTCGACGGTACCTCGATTAGCTTGATCCAGATAAGGAAAGGACACACACATCACGATTTATGTCACCGCTATGATAGACTTTCAGTCTTTGACCATTGACAGTCCAGCTTTCTTGCGACTTTGGATCCTCTATCACAATGGCTCCATAATTCCGTACTTCCTTGACAACAAATGGTCCTGACCATTTAGACTTCAATTTACCCGGAAACAACTTCAACCTTGAGTTAAAAAGCAATACCATCTGTCCAACATGAAACTCTTTATGGCGGACCTTTCCATCATGGTATGCTTTTGTCTTCTCCTTGTACAGCTTATTAGAATGGTATGCATCATTCCTTAGTTCCTCTAACTCATGGAGTTGACCTTTCCTTCTCTCTCCAGCTAGAGTGGAGTCGAAGTTCAAGAACTTAAGAGCCCATAATGCTCTATGCTCCATTTCAACTGGAAGATGACAAGTCTTCCCATAAACCAGTTGAAACGGAGTCAGCCCAATAGGTGCTTTGTAAGCAGTGCGATACGCCCACAAAGCCTCATCAAGTTTTAAGGACCAATCCTTTCTTGAGTTCGAAACTGTTTTCTCAAGGATCCGTTTAATTTCCCGGTTTGAAACCTCAGTTTGACCGTTCGCTTGTGGGTGGTAGGGAGTGGTCACTTTATGCTTTACACCATAATGTTGCAGAACTTTTTCTAAGGGTGTATTGCAGAAGTGTGAGCCTCCATCACTCACCAACACTCGAGGCACACCAAAACGTGAGAATATGTTCTTTTTTAAAAATTTGATCACAGTTTTGGCATCGGCCTTGGGTGAGGCAATTGCTTCCACCCACTTCGAAACATAATCGACAGCTACTAAGATGTACTCATTAGAGAAAGAAGAGGGGAATGGGCCAACGAAATCAATACCCCAACAATCAAAAACTTCTACTTCTAGCATGTTGGTTAGAGGCATTTCATCCCGTTTTCCTATTCCACCACTCCGTTGGCATGCATCACAACTCTTCGCATGTTCGTGCGCATCTTTGAATAAAGATGGCCAATAAAAACCCGATTGGAGTACTTTAGTGGCTGTTCTCAAACCACTATAGTGACCTCCATACGGAGAGTTGTGACAGTGCCACAGAATGTCTCTTGATTCCTCCATTGTTACACACCTTCTCAAAATATTGTCTGCCCCTACTTTAAAAAGGTAAGGGTCATCCCAGACATAATATTTTGCATCAGCTAAGAATTTCCTTCTTTGATTGCAAGTGAGATCTTCCGGTGTTAAACCAGTTGCTTTGTAGTTAGCAAAATCAGCAAACCAAGGCCTCACTTGAATCGCATAGAGTTTTTCATCTGGAAATTCTTCTCTCACCTCTTCTTCTTTGTTTGTAATTTCTACATTGACCAATCGAGACAAATGATCTGCTACCAAGTTCTCGGAACCTTTTTTATCCCGAATCGCTAGATCAAACTCTTGTAGTAAAAGGATCCAACGAATAAGCCTTTGTTTTGAATCCGGCTTGGTAAGTAGATATTTTATTGCAGAGTGGTCAGTGTAGATTACAACTCTTGAACCAATCAAATAAGCTCTAAATTTTTCCAGTGCATACACTATGGCTAGCAATTCTTTTTCAGTTGTTGCGTAATTAACTTGCGCGTCATTCAACACCTTACTAGCATAGTGTATGGCATGGAAAACTTTATCGCTTCTTTGTCCTAACACCGCACCCACTGCATAATCGCTAGCATCACACATGAGTTCAAAATCAAGGTTCCAGTTTGGTGCTACGATTATTGGTGCGGTGATCAACTTTTCCTTCAAATCTAAGAAAGCTTTAAGACATGACTCATCAAAAAGAAAAGGCGTACCTTTGTTGAGCAAATTACTCAATGGCTTTGCGATCTTTGAGAAGTCTTGTATGAATCTCCGGTAAAAATCGGCATGTCCTAGAAAGCTTCTTATTCCTTTAATGTTAGTTGGAGGTGGTAGTTTTTCAATAACCTCCACCTTGGCCTTGTCCACCTCTAGCCCTTCAGAAGAAATCTTGTGACCAAGTACTATACCCTCAGTGACCATAAAATTGCATTTTTCCCAGTTGAGCACTAGGTTGGTCTCCACGCATCTCTCCAGAACTACATCAAGGTGCTTTAAGCACATTTCAAAAGATGATCCATAAACAGAAAAATCGTCCATGAACACCTCAATGCATTCTTCTATCAAGTCTGAAAAGATCGCTTGCATACACCGTTGAAATGTGGCCGGTGCGTTACATAATCCAAAAGGCATTCTTCGGTAAGCAAAGATGCCAAAAGGACATGTAAAAGCTGTTTTCTCATGGTCTGCTGGATTTACTGAAATTTGATTATACCCCGAATATCCGTCCAAGAAACAGTAGAAATTTTTGCCGGCGAGCCGCTCCAACATTTGGCCCATGAAAGGTAGTGGGAAATGATCTTTCCTTGTGGCTTGGTTCAACCTTCTATAGTCGATGCACATCCTCCACCCTGTCACTGTTCTCGTCGGAATCAACTCATTTTTATCGTTTTTGATCACCGTCATTCCGCCTTTCTTGGGGACCACTTGTACCGGACTCACCCATGCACTATCAGATATGGGATAAATCATTCCGGCTTCTAAAAGTTTGACAACTTCTTTCCGAACCACCTCTTTCATTGATGGATTCAAACGCCTCTGAGGTTGCGCAACCGGTTTGAAATTTTCCTCCATCATTATCTTGTGCATGCAATATGCTGGACTAATACCCTTCAAATCGGATAAAACCCACCCTATCGCACCTTGGTTCTTTTTCAATACTTGAATCAACTTATCTTCCTCTTGCGTGGACAATGTGTTGCTTATAATCACTGGTTTGGTACACTCATCTCCAAGAAACACATACTTCAAATGTGACGGAAGCATCTTCAATTCTAACTTTTGCTCTTCAGTTTCCTTCTTTGCATCCAAATCTTCCACTAATTCTTCTTGATAGGCCAGCTCACCACAAGATTCTAGCTCGTGCAACATCGCTTCGATCTCTCGTTCCTCATTGTCGGTTAACACATTGTATGCTCCGATAAGGGATCTTTCCAAAGGATTAGAAATATGGATTTGATTCACGACCTCCACTACTTCCTCTTCACTTGCATCAATTCGAAAAGAATCGTGCTTGTCAGTTGGATGTTTCATTGCTTCGAAAAGGTTAAAAGTCACCTCTTCATCTTGCACTCTAACCTTCATTAGCCCATCATCTATGTCGATCATCATCCGAGCGGTCTTCATAAAAGGTCTTCCAAGGATTAGGGGTACATCGCGGTCCTCATCCATCTCTACTATTACAAAATCCACCGGAAACAAAAATTGTCCACTTTTACGAGCATGTCTTGGGCAGTTCCGTATGGTGAGGTTGTAGACTTGTCTGCTAGTTGTAAGGTCATTCTTGTTGATTTAATCTCCACATTTCCCAATCGTTTGACAATAGAAAGGGGAATTAAATTTATACTAGAGCCCAAATCTATCAAACCATTCCCAACGTATGTGCTTCCAATGGTTACCGGTAGAACCACCCGGCCCGGGTCGGACTCCTTCCTAGGTAAAGTCTTCTGGATGATTGCGCTACACCGTGCATCAAGAATTATGGTCTCATCTTCCACGTGTCGCCTTTTCTTGGTAAGAATGTCCTTCATAAATTTAGCATACCGTGGCATTTGTTCTAATGCATCAGCAAATGGAATGTTGATTTGGAGTTGCTTGAAGATGTCCATGAACCGTGCATAGTGCCTAGCATTGTCTTTCCTTGATGGAGCATGTGGATAGGGTAGATGTTGAGTCGGAATGACATTCACTCCCTTCTCAGATTTCTTCTTTTTCTTTGATTCAGCATCTTTTCTCCCTTCTAAATCAGTCTGCACAGCAGTGGGCAAAACCTGCTCTTTTCGCGGCGCGAAGGTGGTTCGCGGCGCGAACTGAGCATTTCCAGAAGCATTTTCCCCTTTACCAACTATATCTGTTTCTTCCAGCATCCCATCAGTGGTGTTCTCTTCTACAATTTCTTCACCTTTTTCACTTACCAACGCTTTACCGCTCCTTGTGACGACTGCTTTGCAATGCTCCTTTGGATTTGGTTGAGTGTTAGCAGAGAAAGAAGGCCCTGCGTTTTGTTCCGACAGTTGCTTCGCGAGTTGGCCTACTTGATTTTCCAGATTTTTAATTGCCGCCTCGTTACTCTTCTGATTTGCCATGGAAGCTTGCATGAATTGTTGAAGAGTGTCTTCTAGCTTGGAATTTCCTCCTTGCGACTGCTGACCTTGAGAGTTTGGTTGTTGCTAAGGGCTTTGCTGTTGATAATTCTGATTGTTGAACCTTGACGGTTGGTAGCCTTGATTGTTTCTTGGTTGATAACCTTGATTGTTAGGCTGTTGTCTTTGATATCCCTGATTTTGGTTGTTCACATAACTCACTTCTTCTTGGGGTGGAGGACAAAAACCAGTAGGATGATCCCCTTGGCATAACTCGCAACATGCTACTTGATGCTGAACTTGAAACCCTTGAATCTCTTTTATTTGCTGGGGAAGCTTGGCCATTTGTTGAGTAAGAAGCTCCACTTGTTGAGAGAGTAGCTTGTTTTGAGCAAGGATGGCATCATTTGTATTCAACTCTAGAACTCCAGGCTTACGTTGTGAAGGGCTACGATCATGTTGACCTTGATGATCATTACGGGCCATCCGTTCAATAATGACTTTAGCTTCTTCCGCAGTTTTTGATATAAGCGATCCACCCGCGGTGGCGTCCAGAAGTGTCTTATGAGTTGATTGGAGACCATTCAAAAAGATATGGATTTGAGTAAGCTCATCAAAACCATGTCCCTTACACTTCCTCAACATTGATTTGAATCTCTCCCAAGCTTCATTTAGAGATTCGTTGCCTCCTTGAGTGAATACCGCTATAGCCGTCTTGGCTTCCATGAATCGGGATTGAGGGAAGTATCTTTCTAAGAACTTTTCTTCTAACAAATTCCAATCCGTCATCACTCTTGATTCTTGATCAAGGTACCACTCTTTTGCCTTTCCCACTAAGGAGTGTGGGAACATCCTCTTGAATAACGTTTCTTCACCCGCTTCGTCTATTCCCGTAGAACCCGCAATCTCATAGAATTTGATGAGATGGGTATACGGATCTTCGTGATCCATTCCGGTGAATGGAGTTGCATAGAGAAGTTGGAGGATTCCGGTCTTCATCTCCGTATTTCTTCCTCCACGGGCAAATTTAGCATTCCTTCTTGGACTATTAGCGGACATTTCGGTACGATTATCCTCCGCCATGTTTCCTTCACAAGCCTCTACAACCACTTCTTCGATTGGAACAAGTGCGGAAGTAGATGCTTCTTCTCTCTGGTTCCTCTCTTCGGCTAGTTTCCTTCTTCTTCGTGTTTTGCTATTGAGCTTCCGAAGTGTTCTTTCAATTTCAGGATCGAATTGAAGTTGCTCCTCGGTTGCTTTTCCTCGCATGCACTAGAATCTACAAAACTAACAAACCAAGTGAAACAAAAGAGGGATAGTAATAAATGTAACAAAACTTAAAACAATGAATTATTGCAATGCTTGTAATATCGACACCAATCCCCGGCAACGGCGCCAATTTGTTGAAAGAGTATATCTTCGGCAAATATTTTTGTATCGTATCCACAGAGATTGGGTAATATTACCGCCGTTCTATAATTCAAATGTTATCAGTTAAGAAAGTAACAGGGTTGTTTTGTTTGGAGAAATATTTTGTGAGTGAAAGTTAACAAAGACTATTAAGTGGTTTTAGACAATTATAAAAGCTTGGCAAGATTGGAGTTCACTATTTCAAATATCTATGATTCCCTATGATAAATAATTAGATTCAAGATTATGGATGATGTTCAAATATCCTCTCAAAGTCATTTATGTCTAAATGATATCGTGATAGCTACTATATTGATCCTTAGACGATCTCTCCACCTAACTATCAATATAGCAACCTTTAATGTTCAATATCAAAGAATAGTAATGAATAAATCTATCTCTACAACTTATTCACTACTTGAAAATCTGTTTTATGTCTAAACTCGAGTAATCTCTCTCGACAACTACTCAAATCTGGTTTTCAAAGTAAAGCAAAAACAGTTTCAATACATCAACAATCTTTTATCTCATATATAAATCAAAGTGAATACATAAACAGATGAGAATAGCTACTACCTCCAATCTTGACAAAAGGGAGTTTAGCTCCTCATCACCATTGTTACAAAGCAGAAGGTTTTTAGAAGAAAAACTCTGTTTTTCTCTATTACAAAAGCTCTACAGCACAATGTGTGAATCAATGGAATAATTTTTCAATACCTAGGTTAAACTATTTTGTCTCTACCAAAAAGGTTGACATTTCCCTAATTGGACAATGTCATCTGCAGCAGAAAAGCACTTCCCAGGCAGACATCAAAATGGCAATTAACTTTTCCTGCACAGCAGCACTTTTGACCCTTGGTCAGCTTGCTGGATTCGCAGCCTTCGCGGCGCGAAGGAAGTTCGCGGCGCGAACTGTTGCTTCTCCAGCTTCCTTGTTTGGCAAGCTTCTTCCAAAATGTCTTGCTGCAATCCAAGGTCTTGCTTATCCACAATTCTACACAACTAACAAAAAATGTGAAATAACTATTCACAACAAAATAAATTAAACCTAATTGCATTTATACAAATTAGTGAAGATAAAAGTGTGTAATTAAATCAAAACTTGGTAAAAGGGACCAATAAAATGGTATAAAAAGTAGTACTAATTGGTCCCTAACAATTATCATATATTTATTTAATTAATTACAATAATTAAAAAAATAAACAAGATAATGAACTAAATAAAACAAAGGGGGTGGTGTAAGATTGAAATGGGGGATATGACATTAGTAATTAAAAATGGGCACAAGGCCCAAAGAATAATCCACAAAAAAATAAAAACAAAAAAATTGACTGCATTTAACAAAAGAAGGGTGTCGAAAGTAATCAAGACCTAGAAAGAGGCTCATATGTGTTATCCCAAAAGGGAGAAACCTTGGTCAAGGGGAAGAGAGGGGCAACATGGTTGACTCAATCTCAACCGTCTGATGCACTTGCCTTCTGATAAGAAGGCCATCAGAGGAGAACATATGGGGGTGTAGTGGGAAGGTCCCCACGTGATACAGGTCAAGGTAAAAAAAAATACATCAGATGGTGCAGGAGGGGCCATCTGTCCCACCCTGGAAGGAATGGCCATGGATTAAAAATGAAACACCAAGCGCAACATATCATTTAGTCTCTCTCATTATCTCTTATCAATCTCAACTTATCTCTCTAACACTTTACATAGACCACCACAAAAACAACATAAATACATTTTTTATCCCTAAAATGGATCAATATGGTGGAACATAGGGCGACGCTGATGAACATTGATGAATATTCATCGTGTTCATCAATTTGTTTTCCAGAAATACACTAAACACCTCGGATTAAAAAAAATTAAATTTACGCCATCTAAATCACTCCCTAACCTATTTCAAACCATAGATTAAACAAACATCCAATAATTTCATAAATCCAACACTAATCCCGAACTTAACCCTAAACATGGAAATCCCAAATCAACGATGCAAACCATCTAGATCATGTGATTAAACACATAATAAATGATATAAAATCCTCACCGGAGCTTTGAAATTACGAAGAGGTTTCCGGTGATGGTGAAGATACCTTAGGTTAGTAATTTCCTTCCCACCTCTTATTTTGTTGCTTCTGTTGTGATCTTCTTATCCTACTCCCTTCTCCTTTAGCTCTGGTGAATTTAGGTTCAGTGTGAGTGGTTGAGCTCAGGGCTAATTCAGTTCTCATTCCCATTTTTAACATGTCCTCCCTTGCTTTAAGGCCATCCTTAGACTTGCCTTTTATATTGAGTAATGTACCGATAACACTTTCAAATACGTTTTTTTCAATATGCATAACATCGAGAAAATGTCTCACGTACAAAGACTTCCAATATGGCAATTCAAAAAATATCGACCTTTTCTTCCACCCACCTTTCACAATCTTATGTGCAAAAGGCTTGCCAAACTCAGTACGCACATCTTTCACCTTTTCAAAAACTTGTTCACCTGACAATGCGGGTGGAGCTCTACGATGTTCGGTGTCTCCATTGAATGCTTTTCTCCACCCACGGTAGTGATGTTTAGAATGTAAGAATCTACGATGACCGAGAAACACATTCTTCTGGCAAAGTTCCAATTGAATCGTATCGGTTCCGTCTTCACAAACAGGACACGCACGTTGACCTTTAATGCTATACCCAGATAGATTCCCGTATGCTGGAAAATCATTAATTGTGCCAAACAACATCGCCCTCAAATTGAAACTTTCTTTCCTATATCCATCATAAACCTCCACACCGTTCTCCCACAAAATCTTTAAATCTTCGATCAGAGGTGTCAAGTATACGTCAATGTCATTCCCTGGTTGTTTAGGCCCAGAGATTAACATAGATAACATCATGTACTTACGCTTCATACATAGCCACGGAGGTAGGTTATAAATCATAAGAATCACAGGCCATGTGGTATGTGAGATACTTTGAAGACCATGTGGGTTCATTCCATCAGTAGATAATGCCAATCGAAGGTTTCTTGCTTCTGATCCAAACTCAGGATAATCATTATCAATCTTCGACCACTGTGGTGAATCAGCCGGATGCCGATACATTCCATCAATAATTCTTTCATCTGCATGCCAAGTAAGATGTCTTGCATCGGTTTCACTACGAAACATGCGCCTAAATCTCGGAATTATCGGAAAATACCATAAGACTTTTGCGGGAGATAATCTTTTCTTATATCGAGACAAACCGCATTTAGGGCACTCATTTAACATTGCGTATTCGTTACGAAACAAAATGCAATCGTTAGGACAAGCATGTATCTTATCATAGCTCATGCCAATAGAGCACAACATTTTTTTTGCCTCATAGGTTCGATTAGGAAGAACATTATCATCCGGTAGCATTTCTCTCATAAGGGCCAACAACTCTGTGAAACTTTTATCCGACCATCCATTGCCCGCCTTTAAGTTGTACAACTTTAATACCGCAGAAAGTCTTGAGAATTTAGTGCAACCTTTGTACAACGGTTTCTCTGCATCGCTTACCATCCTCTCAAACATTTCAGGACAATCATGAAGATCTTCTTCCAGTGCTTCTACAATCTCTTCAACTCGATCACAATCGTATGTTTCCGTGTCTTTGTCGTATGAAGCATAGGTCGTACTACTTTTTCCACTCGATTCAACATTCTCGTTAATTTTCTCACCATGAAATATCCAACACTGATAACTTTGATCAATTCCATGCCTCAGCAAATGCGATTTCAATCCATGTGCGTCAACCTTACCAATATAACAACAACGCAAGCAAGGACAATGCATTCGTCTGGGGTTTTCAGCGTGTTGAACAGCATACTTAACGAATTCCAAAACCCCACTCTCGTACTCTTTGGTCATTCGATCGGCACAGATCCATGTTTTATCCATGGTTTCCCTACTTATTAAAGTAAACAATTAATCCAGACGAAAATACATAACTAAAGTAAACACTTTCAAGGTTTGATAGCTAGGATGTTTGTTATAAAGAGCATGGTATGGTGAATCAAACTTAGTGAGTATGGATGATGGTAACCTATTGATCAAATAAACTGCAGTGGAAAAACTATGATCCCAATAGGTTACAGGAATGGATGAATGAGCAAGTAGGGTGAGGCTCATTTCAACTATGTGAATGTGTTTTCTTTCTACATATCCACTTTGGTGAGATGTATGTGAGCAGGTAAGCCTGTGACTTATGCTTAGGTCTACTAAGAACTTGGAGAAAGATCTAAGTTTACCTCCATAGTCAGATTGGACTGACTTGATAGTTGTCTTAAATTGAGTTTGAATAAACACATGAAATAGCTTAAAGGATTGTAGAGCTTCTGACTTTTGTTTCAGAAAGTATAACCAAGTATACCTAGTGTGACCATCTACAAAGGCAATGTAATATCTATAGCCAGGACTAGACGGATTAGGAGAGGGACCCCACAAGTCAGAATAAATAATATCAAAGGCATTATCATAGACAGTAGTTGAAGTAGGGTCATGTAATCTATGAGCTTTGCCTAGATTGCAAGATTTACACAACAAAGAATCATGTTTATTAGGTAGAGAAACATTACACTTTCTGAGAATTTGTTTGACAGAATTGAAATTGGCATGACCTAATCTATGATGCCATACAGCCAAAGAATTACAAGAGGAAACCTCATCTAAACTAGGTTTGACAACAGTGTAGCCTTGAGCATCAAGCTGTGTAGGCAAGGATTTATTTAAGCAATTGAACCCTGAGAGCTTCAATGAGAGCTTGGGAAGGCAGTGCAAGCCATTATTATCAAGGAATCCCTCAATAAGAACTTGTTTAGAAACCTGACATTTCACACAATTTGTCAACCCTAAACTCAAAAACAACATTGTTATCAACAGAAAATTTGGAGACAGATATCAGGTTCCTAGTGATAGAGGGCACATGAAGAACATTGTCAAGCACTAACTTATGGTGAGATACTACCTTAGTCACCACAACTCCAATCAAAATTGTATATGAACTAGTACAACAATCAGCTACTTAAAAGCTAAAGCTTCACAATGATGCATAAGGGAATGACGCTGGAGAATGTATGAAGTGGTGGGTACTGTACTTGAAAACCAGTTGTAATAACATGAACAATAGAAATGAAGAAAGATTGAAGAACATACCGCAAGTGTATTCGTGTTCGCTGGTGTTCGCCGTTAGGGTTGTCGCCGCTGGTTTTCGCCGTTAGGGTTGTCGCCGCTGGTTGAAGCTTGAAAACAAAAGAACAGAGAACGAAAATAGAAATGAAGTCTGAAATTTTATTTTAATTACACCTTAGACAGCGCTTTTGTGGAAAGCGCTTTCTCAGGTATGCCTTAGACAGCGCTTTCCAAAAGCGCTTTCTAACCCCCCCTTAGACAGCGCTTTTGGTTTTAATTTTTTTTTAAAACTTAAAGACCTTAGACAGCGCTTTATCAAAAGCGCTGTCTAAGGTCTATATTTAAAAGCGCTTTCTAAAAGCGCTGTCTAAGGGGGGGTCTTAGACAGCGCTTTTTAAAAGCGCTGTCTAAGACCCCCCCTTAGACAGCGCTTTCATTATTTTCTTGGAACATTTTCAGCGCGCTATTTTAATTTTACCCTTAGACAGCGCTTTCTTTTAAAAGCGCTGTCTAAGATGCGCTGTTAAAAGTCATTTTTGCCATAGTGAGTGGAGGTTAGGGAGTCAGTTAAGTAAGGTTTTAGTGTAGGGATTGTGTGTTTTTTATGAGTGAATATGATACTGATTTATAGTGTGAGTGGATGGAGGATTAGGATGTAAAAGAGGGGTAAAAAGAGTGAGTTGGTTAGGAGATTTAGAGGGAAGAAAACAAAGTGATCCTCGTGCTAGTCTGAGATGATAGGTTGAGATGATTTGAGGTAAAAAAATTGGTTATGAATTGTGTTTCTTTGAGAGGAATTTTATTATAATTTTGATGTTTGATTGTAAGATTTTGATGGATATGGCCATGAATCGTGCATTCTATTTGTGGCCGGATGCTAATTTGATTTTTTTTTAATTAAATTGAATTGTTACGTATGTGTGTCTGAGCATGTTAATGATTATGGAATGGTAACTGATGACGATGGATGAATCACATGTTTCAAGTTGTTGCTATTTGAATGCTTGTTTAATTATTTTAATTTTAATTAAGTTAGTTTGTAAGTTATGTGTTATGTGTATGTTACCATGTTGACATGGAATGATGCCATGCCATGAGATTCACGTTGTCATATCCTAATTTTACCCCTAAGATTCCACCTATCATATCATTTGCATTTTAACCAAGATCACAAGCATGATATCCTCCTAACCTACACCTCTTTGGGTTTTCCTTTGAGGGAGATCATCAAGCATCCTTTGTGATTTCTTTTTACCTTTTTGCTTGCTTGCATTCTAACTTTGCTAACCTTATTCAAAATACAAAAAAAATATGTGTTGTTTCCTTTTCCTTATTGTACAAGGTAGGGACTTGCAATCAAAGGGTCAAGCTTGGTTTCTAAGTTAGGATTTTGATTCCCAAGGTCAAAGTTTGGTCAACAAGTGGTCCACAAGAGATTTTACTTCAAGGAATGACCTATAATCTTAAGTCACATTCATTTTAAGCTTAATTCAATCATTTGATCAAGAGAAGTTCAAATTTGGTGCATGTTTTCAAATTTGATTCAAGTATGGTTCATGTGTTTATTTCCATGCCATCTCCATCCAATTTTCAAGCAATTATCAATATTCTTCAAGGGACATTCAAGTTTCCTTCATTTGATATTCAAGTGGTTATCATTGGGCCTTTGGATGCAAGGAATGGAAAGAAATCACAAGTTGGTACATGTTTGGTTGACCTAATATCAAGTATGGCACGTCACTTGGTCCAAACACCATAACTCTCTCATTTCTTAACATTCTTTTAAACTACTTCGAGACAAATGTCACATTTGAACTCCTCTCCAACTTTACTTCAAGGGTAAAATATCAATTTTTTCTCTAAGTCCATCAATTTTGGAATTGTCCAAGATGCCCATGTGTGCACAAAAGTAGGCCCAAGACCTGGTCGACCTACTGCTTGGCCTAGAATTTCAGGTCACGACCCCAACTTTCCATCCATTCCATTTTCAACTGAACATCCTTTTGATTTGTTTATTCACCACGAGGAGATCATTTGAAACAAATAATATCTCAAAATGCACGAGTGGATTTCATTTGGCCTAAGCTCCAACATGGTACCATGGACTCTGCTTCTTGCGCCAAATTTTAGGTAACGGATTTCATGTTGTGTTCAATTTGAGACCACTTGCTCATGTGCAACATCTTTGGCAAAGCAAAGCACATCTGAACAAGTGCAAAACAACTTGTTTTCATCATCAATTCATGCATTTCGTGTTCCATCTCACACGCTTGGCAAATCCTCAAAATTATAACCTAATTCACACGAATATGCCTCTATTTCACACGTTCCATGATATCATATCATTCCCTATAAATAGAGGAAGCATTTGACTTCATTTGTAAACTTGAAGAGCCAAAGAAACTCTAAAACCATTTGAACCCGATATCTTAAAAACAGTTAACAATTTCTTCGATTCAAGCTCTTTTAGTTCCAAATCTTCACACAGAATCACTCATCGGCACCTTCTGAAGCTAACTGAAGCATTACCGTGGCTTGAAAATCCTTAGAACATAACCTCTAAATTCACCATTGTTGACCTCTGAAGCTTCAATGGGAAATGTAGATATGAGTTACATTTATGAGTAAACGAGTTATTAGTGTGTTCATATTGATTCACTTATCAAAAGCCCTCAACTACCTTGAATTTATTCTTCGTATTCATCATTTAATTTTACTTTAAAGAGCTAGGGTTCTTCGTGTTCTTGAGATAATTCTATTTGCTCAGAGCCAATCAATGTCTATGAAGCAAATAAACATGAACGATGATGGATGTTGATGCTTAAATGCGTGTTAATTGAGCCTAAAACCCCAAGTTCATAAAGCTTGCAAAATCAAAGGGAGGTTAAAGACGAAGTTCAAACGCACGCGTTTTGGTGCCAAAGTTTGAATCTATTCAATCACTGCCTGACACACGTGCTAGCCATTGGCACGCCCTAATTCAAATATTTTCTTTTCTTTTACTTTTTCATTTTTATTTCCTTTTCTTTTTTGATTTAATTTTGGATGATTTTTAATTCATTTTTCACCAAATGTTTTACATAAAATCCATATAAATATTTTGCATCACATATATTTTTTGCATAATTTTTAAAATCATTTTTGCATTTAATTCTTATTTTCCTTTATTTTTTATTTAAATTTAATTTTCTATTTTACTTTTCATCATTTTTAAATATTTTTGCATCCAACTTTTGAGGTCTTTTTATTTATAATATTTCTAACTTCTCATAATTTTCTCAACAATTTATTTTATGTTTTGGTGCTTGATTTAAATTTTCTCTTTATTTTTTTTTATTAAGAATCACTTTAGTTTTCCTTTTAATCCACTTTTGTTTGATTTTTTGGTTGGCTTTTGTTTGACTTGAGTTGTTGACTTGGTTGATTAATACTTCTGCATTTTAAGTCATCCATAGATGGTCTCTTAGGTTGATTCAATCTTCTCTAATTTAATATGTTGATAGATGATCATTTGATCATATTTTTTACACTTTGAGTTAATGATAGATGATCCTTAGGTTGTGCCATATGTTTGGATCCCTTGACTTGTTTGACAGTGAATCCTAAGTCAAATGCTTGAGCTTGTTTTCCTTTTACCTTTTTTTTTCTCCTCTTTCTTCTTTAAATTTTGGACAATTATGTTTTATGCCTTAAGAGTTACACTCTAACATGATTGCCACTTACATTTTTTTCCTCATGATCACTAACTTGTTACATCTAACCTACTAACATTTACTTTATGCATTTACTTTATGCATTTACTTTATGCACTTTACATTCATGTCATTTACATTCTTTCCTTGTACTTTATGCTTTATTGTTTTCTTATGTCAAAAGAACAAAAACCTGATAAAATGGATAAAACCCTAAGAAGAATTATTCTGATCTTATGGACTTTGTGTTACTATCCCTTTCTTGAGGAGTATTTTGGATTTTAGACCTTAAGACTTAGTGATTTCCCTTTCTTGGAATATATCTGACACTTTGTGATTCATCTGACACTTTGTGATTCATCTGAAACCTTTTGATCCCTCTGGACCCTTTGATCTTCAATTCAAGACCTGGATGTTTCCTTGTAGCTTTGTGGATTTTTATTCATTTGGATCTCTTGATACTCATCTGCTTATATGATTTTTTCCATCTTGTGGCTTAATCCAAGGGAAAGGAATGTTTGTTTTGACCAATGTCAAATGATTTCTCCATCTTGTGAAGACTTTCTCCTGGGCTATCTTACAATGAGACCTTTTATTTCATGTCAAATTACTTTATGCTTTAGGATAGTCTCTTCTTATCCTTCCCACTTCTTCAATTTTCAAAAACTTCTCCCTATTTCAAAAACCTCTTGTTTTCAAACTTCACACATTTTCTTTATAAACCTTGACTTTGTCAAGTGATCCAGAAAATCTTTTTCTCAATAAATGCTAAAATAATTAAGCATACTTAAACTCTTTATTTTTAAACTTCTAAAAAATACAAATTTCATCAAACTTCTTTTTGTGCATTAGGTAAAAAAGTTTCATGTCCACTAGGTAAAAATGACATGAAACCCTAAATTAAGTTTAAAACCATGTTCATGTGCAAATCTTATTAAAAAAGAAAACAAGTTGAGTATAGTCAATATTATGAATGACCATGGCCCTATGCCAAATAGCTTAGTCTAGATGCAAACGTGAATGCAGATGAGACTAATATAGGTTACCATATAATGCAATATGTAAAATGAGTTAAAAGTAAACATACAATATAAAAGAATTGGGGTATGACATCCCTTACAAGTAAGCGAACATCGACTTGTAGTCATCCAAAGTGAAGTCAAATCCAACAGTTACATCCCTAGTGGTTAATAAGCAATGGCTACACCATTTATTTATTTTTAATTCAGTCCTTATGTAAAAGCATTAACACGTTGTTATCATGTATAATGATTCCTCACAGAATAAATAAATTTCCACTAAACTATATATTTTCCTGGTGATTATGAAAGGTAATGACGAGTTTGGGGTACAACCAAATCAATCAAAGTCCCATCACAAAGACTCAAGGGTGTTGTCACAAACGTCACAGGTGTCAGACTAAAGCAACCTAAAACCACGATGCCAATGCACACACACACAAAGAAATTAGGCCACAAAGTGGAAAATACTAGCTCACCCCTCTTGGCTTTTGGTAGCTAGCCACTCCAAAGGCAGTGGTGACTCTGCCGTATGTCAACTTCAAACTAAGTTTTCACTTGGGGGAAAATAGGGGTCTCGACCATTGGTCGAGAATAATTCCCAGAGACATCTAATAAAACTTCGAGCATGACCTCTAAGGAAAAGTTGTGTCCCATAGAAACGAACTCGAGACTGGAAGCAATACCATTTAAACAGGTAAATAATTTGGTACTTAACAAACTGACATGTACATTGCATAACAAGAACAATAAAGGTTACTTATACATTAAATTCACATATGTTAAGTATAAACACGTCACTAAAAAAATAACATGCCTAAACCACCAAGGAAACCACCCTTCAGTCTTCAATGGCTTGATCAAGACATACTTTCTCTCGAGAAATTAACCCAATAGGATAAAAATACTCCACCTGATCCAAGGAACTTTCAAATGAGTCATGAGATATATATTAAATTTCCTCCAATGATTTGACTAACTCTTTAGACAAGACAAGGTTCTCGAGATGCATCTCGCGAAGGTCGTTCTCAACTTTCTTATGGTCATCTTGAGATTCCTTCAAAGACTTTTCAAGCTATTTTATCCTTTTCCGAGAAGGACCCATGGACTGATTTGCTTCATCAAGAGTGGCCTCCATCCTTTTCAAGCTATTCGATCGAGTTGGTATCACAATAAGGAATACTTTAGGGAAAATATTATTCAAGCAAATATCCTTTTTCATCTAGAAGATGAAAAAAGATCTTCTAGAGGTATCACAAAGATCCTTTTTCATCTTCCGTATTGCATCCTCATTCTTCATCACATTTGCATAACCAATAAGGAATACTTTAGGGAAAATATTATTCAAGCAATCATTATAGAGGAAAGAGATCCCTATGTAACTTACCAAAGATAGTTTTTATATCCTTCTTAGTTATAGCTTCCACCATCCAGTAGGTCTAAATGGACCTTTTCAACCATTTTCTTGACATTACATCAGAATGAACGACACTGCCAACATAACCAAGCTCTTTGTAACAAACTACTAATTATATATTTAAGTATAACTCCTCCTTGTAAACGTAATATTAGGTCCCCCTCGAGAAGTGACTATGACTCCAAATATCATGAAATATCTTTGTACACGCATGCAGATGCCCATGTTCTAATGTACACGTCTTTCCATAAGCCTCTTCATTAAGGGGAGTAGCCAAAAATAAGTGATGCTTGGAATGTTTCATATTGTCAAAATAAGTCTCAAAGAATTTGGAGTTTTGCCTCAAAGAAATCATACCAAAATTGTTGGTGTGATCAACTCTACTATTTTGAGTCTTTAGAAGATGGAGAAACAACATCACATTTGGCTTACCCCCTTGTAGTCACGCCAATATTGAAAAACCTTAGCAAACAACCAACTCACCAAATACAATTGCGAATGGGAAATCATAGAGTGGTTCATAACACTGATCTCAATGTCATTAAATGGAAGACAAAAGCCTATGAGAGAAAATAAGCACTCGTGAATGGGGATGACACATCCATCATATTGGTTGCATACCCTCTTATCTCTATATGGTATAAATACTCCCTAGTCAAATGAAGAACCCACATCAATCGAAGCATGATACAAGTTATCTCGTGGGTGAAAGAGAAAACGACCCATAATATTTCTCATCCACCTAGTCACCTGAGATATCTTTCTTCCCATTCCTAGTCATTGTTATTACAATCTCCATAATCATAAGCACTACAAATGAGAGGCTAATACAAACAAGACAGGTTAAGAAAACAAGCTCACACACAAACACTCATATCAGAAAGTGCCAACAGTAGAAGTAATATCTCGAAAACAGAAGCAAAGGCATGCAAAACTCACTACCCAAAAAACTCAATATTCATGCTGACTGCGATCCACGCATCATTCCACACTTACTGTTGTAAATCATTTCTCATATTTAAGAGGAAAGACACGTCATTTCTCGTATATTCAAATTTATTCTCACTTACACATCCCTTTCACTCTCTTACTAATTTTGAGCGTTAGAGTGATAATCTTGCAGGTCAGACCCAACTCCATCGCTTCGAAAGTTCAGGTCCACCACATCAATTTCTTCTTCATTTACTGACTAGTTCATATTTCAATATGGAACACAATATAAGAAAATAGTGATGTTTATAGTATATGTTAACTAAAAGAGTTTTTTTTTTTAGAATAAAAATGAGAATTATTATGGAATAGAGTAAGTGTTGTACTTCTGAATAAATGAATGAAATGACTTGATATCTGATCTTGATTAGGGATGGTAAAATTGGTTCAGCCTATTGGATACACCTGTTTTATCCGCATTTTTTACGCGAAAAACTTAGATTTTAGACCCGCATTCTCTAATATGTCCATCCCGCTCTATTTCGATTTTTTTATGATTTTGCTAGCATTGACACTAACATAAGTTTTAAAAAAAAATTAGGTTAAAAAGGTACAATGCACACAGGTCCGTCTCGCACTGCCCTTATTTTTTTATGGGGCGGATCAAAATTTTAAATTCGCACCTTACACAATGCCCTCCATGCTCCACCATTTTTTATTATGCGAGTCTAAATAGGACCGACATGTCCGTTTGCCACTCTAAATCTTAATATTTTGATTGTAGAGAGTGGTGGAGTCGGAATAATATGATTTTAAGGTTCCTAAAGGAGAAGCTATGGATGTCACCTTTGTTTGAAAAAATTGGCCATGCAATTTGAATTATAACGGATACCTATGCGTTATGATTAGCTAGTATAGCTAACCCATTATCTTCGATAGAGTTGTTCAATTTCTAGACAAAGAACAGTCTTAATATTCTAACCCGTGTTGAAATATATCACACTTTTTTTGAATAACTTAGTGAAGGGAAAAGCTAATTAAGGGTTAAATTTGACTAGTTCACGAGGTTTGCTAGACATAAAATCGTTGATTTTAAAGTGAAAGTTGAAGTTCTCATTCAAATAGGATAGTAATATTCTTTTAACAAATTAGGTGCTTTAGTTTATTCTTAGCTTAATTTTCACTCCTAATACCAGACCCTTTGGGAGAAAATCCAACAAATAGTAACTAAAGAAGCAATCAATACCTTTGTGTACCTTTAAGAAAAGTTCAACTACTGTTTGTTTGGTACCATATGACAAAGAGAACAACCCTTTTCATGAGTATAAAAACACTTAAACTGTATGCTGTTAGGTTTCTTGATGGCATAAGCTAGGCCTTAATTGGTGAGATAACAAACAAAGTCTTTAGAAGTTGTGAGTTTATAGAAACAAACACATGGGAAGACATAATGAGGGGGAGTTGGTGATTCAAATTGATACAAAATTCACATGTTTAACGAATTGTACATAGTCAAGTGGCTTATTCATATCTTGAGCCTGTGATCTTGTTATTAGCACCACATTCTAACCAAGTGAACTAATGGGCCTATTTAAGAGATTATCACAATTTTTATATTTCAAATTATAATTTTGGTTTATTAGTGTTTCTCCTCAATCAACTATCAATAGTATATTGATCTTGCTAGGGGTGTGTTATGGAAGATAGAAAATGGTTATCTAAAAAAATATTTTTGAATTAAAGATAGTTTACAGAAATATTTTAATTTGATTTCAATGATAAGATAATGTAAAAGAACAATTTTATTTCCTAATTTTTGTTACATATGTGTAAAACCTTTTAAATAGATTATGTAATCTATTCTCTAGAAAGAACAAAATCGTTTGTTCTTATGCTTTTGATTAACTAGATGACATGAATGATAAACTCTCTTCAATGTCTAATAATGAGGTTTGGGATCTTATAGAATCTCTAGTTGGTTGCAAAGTTGTTGGATGCAAACGAGTTTTTAAAACTAAATGTGATTCACTTAATCTAATCGAGAAATACAAAATCAGACTAGTAGTAAAAAGTTATAATCAAATAAAATGGATTGATTACAAAAGACCTTCTCACATGTTTGTATCAAGGATGCTTTTCGAGGTGTTATGGATTGTGGATTTGAATTTGGAACTTCACAATATGAATGTGAAGATAAATTTTCTGAATTGAGACCTTGCTAAAAACGTTTGCATAGTTCAACTTGAAGACTTTTCTAAACCAGGAGAAGAACACTTAGTATGTCGGATACAAAAATATATTTATGGATCAAATAAGACATTTAGAAAATATTGTCTGAAATTTGACTGATTAATCACATCTATTGGTTTCAAAGAGAATGTCTCAAACTATGCGTTTATTTTCAAGATTAGTGGGAATGGTTTTTATTATTCTTGTGTTATACGTTCATGATATTTTTATTGTGAGAACCAAGATACATATTTTCAATAGACAAAGTTGATGTTTAATATATAATTTGATATGAAGAACATTGGTGTGCTTCTGTTGTTTTAGGCAACCAAATTTTTTAAGATAAATCACATGGCATTCTTTGATCGTCTCACACAAGATACATTGAAAAGATCCTCTACCCTATAAGCGATAAGTTATGTTTTTTTTCTCCATCACTGAATCGTGGTAGCATTTGTATGCTTCTTCCTTTGTTGATGTCATTGGATAGAAAAGATCTTAGGGGTTGTTATGAAAAATAGGTGGGCTCGAGTTAGACACAAATTAGACTTCAGAAAAAAAGAGTTCGTCCAAAAAGTTTTTTTTTACATGGACTTTGTAGGTGTTGATAGATAATGGGCTTTAAAAAAGGAAAATCAATAAATTTTACCTTGTATTTTGTTATAGATTTCAAGACTTCTAAGTTTCTCTCACACATTCCTATTGGGCCACCAGACACTCGTCCACCCGTAAATCTATATACTTGCATCTGGACGCCGAGGATAAGGGTCAAGTAGCAATGGTAGAGGGTTATAATAATAATATTTTATTTAATATTTTAATATATTAGTTGTTACTTTAAATTTTAATGTTTCTAAAATATTCTTAGTACTTAATAGTGACACATTTTGTACTGGTATATTAGTAAGGGATCCATAAAGGGTGACGCGAGAGGCAAGTAATGCATCGCCTCGCCTACAAAGATCACTTGATCGCCAATTTCTTAGATTGTTTGTTCGTTTATTATATGTGTCGCTTTCCTCTAGGATAAGTTGTCCGATGTGGGAAAGTGAAGAGATGACGTGTTCCAATCGTGTAATGGCCAGGAAGAAGTCATAGGGGATCTAGCCACACTATCCAAAATAATAGTGGATTAATTGTCCACTCGTGCATTCTCTAAATGATGGTTGCTATTTCCAAGGGGCCTGTACAACTATAAATATCTCAACTCTGAAGTTGAGAAAAGAAAATCTAATACTGACAAAAAAAATAGGTACACATAATTTTTGCCCCATGTGTGAGCTAGCGTTTAATCCTATAACACACCTTAAAGCCTCTGACGGCTCTTAATCACTAGGGGTTATCATGTAGTATACTTTTAGCAAGTAAAATTGGCGTCTACTATAGGGCTCGATAAAATAAACTTGGGCCACCATCACAACCCTCAGTCGGACTACTGCCCTCACGCTTAAACTCTCTAACTAGTATGATGAATAAAAAGACAACAACTCTAAACAACGAAGACTACGAAGGAGAGAAAAGCGTCATAGGAGATATGTGTTTTGATATGGATGATCTATATCACTATAACCAAGCTTTGGAGGATAATGTCCTTCATATCCAACAGTGCCAACAAAAGGTGGACCCTATAGATGAGGTGGAGATGCTAGACTCCCTCTCTTAGAAGAGATATGGGAAGCACCCGTTCTATAGAAATTTAAGCTGGTTTCATTGGCTAAGGTTGATAGGTGAAATGACCCATATGAACATGTAGTCTCCATCCACGCGCAGATGGTCATCATTGGTTGAAATGATGACAAGGGCAGAATGTTACATCAAGGGCAAGGAAAGCAAATATGAAAAGAAAGCCCGAGATATGAAAGAGCACACGTCTATTACTGACATCTCACAACAGTCACGAAAGAGTCAGTACACATCACCCATCAAAAATAGGATGATGTTCAAGAGAATTCGAATACCCATTGAAAAATTCATACCTATGAACACTCGTCAGGAACAAATATGGCAAGAATTATTCCACGTGCATAACATCCCACAACTGTCAGCTCCAAAGGCATACGTCATGGGGCTTGAGCCTAATAGTTGGTGTAAGTTCCGCAAATTCAAGGGAAATGATACAAATGATTGTTATTAGCTCAAGAAGGAGATATAGCGTATGATCCAGGAGGGGAACCTGAAGAAGTATGTCAAGGGTGGCTTCGCTCGAGGGTCGTGTGAATGTAACTCTCAGGGGCGAGATGCCTAAGGTATTCTTGGATCCAATAAAGGAAAGGAACCAAGCAAGGGAGGTGACGAAAGAGTTCTTTGATATACATTTAATACCATCGCCAAAGGATTCGCCAGGGGCATAAAGGCCAGTACTTACCGTAAAACTTACGTTCTCCAAATCTTAACCATTGAATTTTTCCCACTAACTATGTATTTGGAAAAATAGAAGCCCTAGAAGTTGAGATCGCCTTTTTTTGAGAAAGATTCAACAGACATCCATCCACATAACGATGATCCCATGGTCATCATTATAAGATGGGATTATTGGGAGATAAAAGGGTCTTGATTGATCAAGGGAGCTCCACGGACATCATCTACTGGAATGCATTTGAGAGGCTTCACATATGTAAGGTATCTAATGTGCATTCCTCTTATAATATGATTATAGGGAGGCCCGCCTTTAACCAGTTCGGAGCCGCCCTATCTACACAATATTTATGTATGAAGTACCCACTCCTAGACGAATGATAGACTAAACTAGCAACTGTACCAGTCTCGTCAGAGTAATAAAATTATTCGTCTCTAGAGGGATTACAAATTAAAACAAGGAAATAACAGTGTAAATTAAACTAAATATTGAGGGGGTTTTTATAGTAATTTGGTACGAAAAATAAGAACGAGAAAATTAACGAATTAAAGTTGAGGACGAAAGGCAATTAGATATTTTATATCAAATCCCCTAATTGTACCTGTTAATGAACAGTGTCTTAAAATAATTACAATTATGTTAAAATATCACAGCGAATTAACAAGGCCATTGTACCCGATTCCTCCCGATACAACTCACTAATTTACAAAATAATTATCTAATTTCTTAGGCAAATTCAGAGTAAAACTAGGTGTTCTAAGTTCGTTAATTTAAAATCCAAAACTTATAATTACATATTCCTAGTTAATTACTAAGTTGAATAACTTCCCTAGATCGGATCAGTAGACTTACCGTCAATAATCCCTACTCATCTGATATCGATTCGTGCACTCGTCAACACACAAAAAGGATTAACATCAAGAACAATTAAATAATAGTAATAACATAAAAGTATTCAATTAATCTGAAACAGTCATATGATCCAACAAAGTACAAAAATGTTCATCTCAAAAAGACATAACCTATAATAACTTAGCTACTCATAGAGAATTTAACATTACCACGAGTTGATAAAAATTCTCCATCAAAATCTTTGGAAAATAAGCTCTCCATTGACTCCAATGCTCTCAAAATCGTGCTCCCAAAAGCTCTCTTCTGTTGCTTTCTATCTCAAATTCGAAACCCCTAAAAAGCTCTCAAAATTCTCTATTTAAAGTTGCAAAACGTGTCAGGCTTTTTTCTTTATCGCCCCCACATTTGTTCTAATTGTGACCGTGATGTTACGCCATTGCACCCACAATGTCAGCATCACGGCCGTGAGAATTCCAGAAGCAAACTTGGTTATTTTCTTCATTTTTTTCTTCAATTTTTCATATTTCTCACTCTTTAGCAACTTTGTTCACTTCTTCCATATTTTTTCTTGACGTATTCTCATTATTCTTCTGATTGCATCGAAATTACTCGCCAATTTTATGTAATGAGTGAGTGTCATCACAACCCTAAACTTACTATGTTTCTTGTCCTCAAGTAACATGTCTGCACATTGAACATTTCACCAGAATTAAAATTCTTACCCTTACTAATGAACGTCACCTTTATTTTTTTATCAACATTTTCATTCCTTGCTTCAAGCCAATTAACTCGAAAAAGTGCAACAAAACATACAAGTACTCAACCTGTCTCTCATCTCAATTTTATTCACTCAATTTTAAAGTGTAATCACACAATCAACATACAAAAGCATTTAACTATGAGTTTGTAAAATTTCTAACAGATTCTATTAAAGCCATAGTTAAACGCACACTTTTGAGGTCTTTTCAACGTTGTAACGTGGCTTATGTCACGGTAGGATAATTTGGGATGGTAAGATTAAACCTTTGGAGTTATGTACCTAGTTTTCCTTATGTTATCTGATTCCTTTCATATCACTTTTTTTAATTTGTATTAGAGAATTCACTTCGTTGGTCCTATTCATCATTCTCTTCTTTTTTTCACAATTTTTTTTGAAGAAGTCATTTTTAAATTCTTATTTTTCATTTTCTTTTACTTTCTTTTGACCAATTTCTCTAGTACCCCAACTCCAAACTTAAACGTTTATAACTTCCAATAGCAGCTCCAAACTTATTCTTTTGTATCAGATAAGGAAATTGTTTTTTTGCCTAACTCCAAAGAGGGTAGAAAGATTTAATCTTTCAAGTTAAGTGGCTATATGATAGACTATATCACCAAATAATGACTAAGGATCAAATTGGTTATCAAAGTATAGAATCATATTAAAATAGGGTGGCTTAAAAAGGCTTAGATTTTTCACAAACAACAACCTCAGTGTGTATTTATCAGACAAATAGACTAAGTAGAAGTACTGCAAATTCTAGAAAATAACCAATGTATGGATACTCTAATAAGAATGAAAAGTGAACAATGGAATTAGTTGGCTCAAATATTACTAGCTAAGGTAGCTGGAGATTGAGTACAAGTAGTTGGCTTCCCTTTCTTCATCAACTTTCAATTTGCACGGGAACTTCAATGTTGATCTCTTTTGCTTATTCTTTTTCTGGTGACTTTTTCTTTTCCTTTTCATGTTGGTACAAATAAGGTAGCAAATTAAAACTGAAAGAAACAACATGAGCAAATTGGTTCATTAATTCAAAACAAATATAAGTACAAACAGAAGAGCTTCGATGATACATAGCTAGTACTCTTCCTTAGATCATATTACAAAAGGGAAATAAAACAAAAACTAAAAAAAGCTAAAATTCCTAAGTCACATGTCGTCAGGGTTGAAATAATTGTTCAAATCATTCATGCCATCCTAAGTTGTTGGTTTTGTCTTGCCCATGTAGTCCTCATCTCATCTCTCTTGTGATCTAAGGCTTGATTTTTCTATGTGAAGTAGGCTTCCATGTCTGTAGTAGTAATAAAACATTCTCGTAAGCTTTGAACTGACATGTGGTCTTTGTGCTCATTATAGAAAGGGTTGAAACTCAGTCCCAATCTTGGGGGTTCAACATAAAAATTAGGTAAGATCTCATGTACCCAACTTGTCACGTCAAGCGTATACTCTTCAAGCCTCTGCAAGCGACCAAGTGTTTTATGTTGTTGTTGCGAGACTCCTTCTGGTTGATTGGTTTTTTCGAATGGTAGAATTGGTATTGTTCTTTTTGCTGTGTTTCTTGTTGTCCATCTTTGTTTTTTGGTTGTATGGGAATTCTTCTCATAGCACTTTTGTTGATCGGTAACATATGACTCATCATTACATCATCTAGGTGAGTATGAACTCCAGCTGACCTGCACAACTAATTAATAATGCAAAAATCCCCACAAGCTCGTTATGGTGCGTCATCCATGAACTTAATATTTTAAACAATTAATTTCCCGACATCAATGTCTTCCTCGTTTAGGATAGACATTAGAGCATGGCACCACTTCACAATGAACTCATATTAGTTGGAAGCAGACACTAAGGTTTGCACAATAAAATATGCCCAAGCCCTTGGTATATGATGCATCTCCCTAGTGCACAACCTCGATGGTTTCTCATTTACAATTAACCATTCAGTCTTAGGGTGACAAAATTCTTCCAAGATCCTCTTACACATTCTCTCAGTCATGTGAACACCCCTTCTATTTTGGACACTACACCTATATGGAGGTTAGAGATAAAGAAGACCATCAATTTTAGAAGGCTTGTAATCAATACTCTTACCTCGCATATAGGATGTGTAATCTTTGAACGTAAGCAAAGAAACATTGGCATAGAACTATAGCCCAATGGATTGGTTGGTCTCTTTGATCATGCTATTGAACATCATCCAACCTCTTTATTCCAACATTATGAGCAATTCCTCATAGCCTTCAAAATTTTCCACACCAAATTCTCTCTCTTTCACTACCTTGAAGTCTTTGACCTTAAGATATTTTTCAGCATTAGCTTGTGAAGAGAAAAGGTAGTTTGGGATGGTTGGAGCATCTTGGGTAGGAGGTGCAGATGATGTTGAGGCTTGAGTGGTTCAACTTCTTTTGTGTGTCATGGCTCTGCAAAAATTTCAGAAACACAACAACAAAACATATGCAAGAGAAATATGAGTATAAAGTGAGTAAAAAGTGTAGAAATAGTGGTTTGTACGGATGAAAATTCCAAAAATGGCATTTTATAGATTTTGATTGCGCCTATCGCGACCGATTTAAGGTCTATCACGGCTACGATGCCCAACAGTAAGATCAAACGGTCAATTTAACGTCTTACTCCCAACATCTCCTTTGCAGCGACATTAAGAGCCATTGTGACTATGATGAAACTCCAACGCGACCACGCTATACTCATCGCGCGCGTATGAAATCCAATGGTTGACTCTTCTTTTCTCCTTCACTTTTTTTTCATGCTTGCTCCTTTTCACTTAATTCTTTATCCTTCTTGCTTCCCACTTCATTTCTAATAACATTCTACAAAATTATCACACGGTTAACCAAAAATAATATCAACTATAAAATAAATTGAAAGAATTTTAAATTATGATAAAATAAAATTTGATGAGTTATCTCCCATTAAGTGTTTCTTTTAAGGTCATTAGCTTGATTCTTTCGTCTAAGGTTTTGCGAGCATTAGAGACATCTTCTTTGATGCTTTTTAACTTCCAAAATAGATCTTTATTCTCTTTCCTTTCATAGTAAAGGTGTACTCGTCTCCTGAATCTTTTATTTCTACCACACCATCTAGAACTACTTTGTTAACAATAAAGGGACCATACTCCCTAGAATTCCACTTGCCCATCAACCTTCTAAACCGAGATTTATGCAACAAAACCTTATGTCTAACCTGAAATTATTTTCTCACCAAATTATTTCTATGGTGCCCTTAGATATTTCTTTCATCATGTTCACCTGGTAACACTGAGAGTTTTCTTTTTGATGTTTCAGCGCTTAAAACATGTTGAAGATGACTTTCTCCTCGTTAAACCTTAATATATTTCTCTATGTGCTACATCAATGGGCGCCTTACACGTGGCTAGGAATGGTCTTGCCAAAAGTAATGGTGTTTCCAAATCTTCAAGCAGGTCAAGAATTACTAAATCAGCTAGAAACAATGGGCCATCGACCCTAACAAGGACATATTTAAGAACCCCATATGGATATGTGATCAACCAATAATATAGTGCCAAGGTCATATGAGTTGTCTTTGGTTCTCCACACTTTAACTTCCTCATCATTGACAACGACATCAAATTAATGCTCGCCCCTAAATCGCATAAGGCCTGACTAACAGTTAGTGACCAAATGGAGCAATGAATAATAAACATAAATGGATCAATGAGTTTAGGTGGAAGCTTTCTTTGAATGATAATGTTGCACTCTTTCTCCAAAGACATATTTTCATCATGTTTTAACTTCTGCTTTCCATATTACAGCTCTTTCATGAATTTATCATAAACAGGCACCTGTTCGAGAGCTTCACAAAATGGAATATTGACCTATATTTTGTTCAACATCTCCCTAAATTTTTTGAACAAACCCACTTCTTTCTCTTTCTTAGGTGTCTTCTTTAAAATTGGGTAAGCTGGCTTAATGAAATTAGGTAACTTAGGATTTGGTTCATTCAAGATCTGATTCTTGGTTCTTCTAAAATGTGAGTTCTTATCTATGAATTTTCTAATGGTGTATCCTGTAACTTCATCTTTGATAATTATCTCACTTCTTTCTCCCTCAGATTTTTTCTCAACCACCTCCTTAACTACCACTTATTTTCCACTATTTTCTCTACTTCCCTAGATTCTTTATTTTCCTTACTCACTTTAGGTTTTAAAGGTCCCACTTGGTTTCTCAACTCAGTGGACGGGAACGTTTCATTTTTTGGGTTATCCATTGTGTTACCTATGAATCCCCCACTTAAAATAGCTTGGACTACCATTTGTCAAGATAATTAACTGATTTGCATGTCTAAGTTTTTTATCAAGGGTTCAGTATTATTGTTCATGGAGATCTAATTTTGTGCCATATCCCTCTGAGTCTTAAACACTTCTTCTTGAGTCCTACTAACCTACTCAAAAATTGATTGATTTGCTTTCATGAAGTTGGAAAAGGTTTGTAGGTGTTGAAATAAGGATTATTCTTTTAAAATTTTGCATACTAAACTTTTGCACTCTCTACCTCTACTGTACAGTTACCACTTGCATGTCCCTATCCATGGAAATCACACCAAAGTGTTTGAACTTGACATTCATTTTCTTGAGTCAGTTAGGACACGACTAAGTATTTAGAAAGTACCTCCATCAGAGCTAATAAGGTTGTGTTTGATTCAACTGCAAGAATACCTTTTTGTTTCACCACTCGTTCACTGGAGCAATATCCATTCTAACATATATTATCTATTAGTGTTTTCAACTCCTCATTTGTCTTTGCTATTAATGTACCTTCAGCTGAGGCGTCAAGAAGCATTCTCGTTTGTATTTTCAGTCCACCGATAAAGTGTGCCATTTGTTCCATAGCACTCATATTATGACTAAGACACCTATGGAGTTTCAAATAATGACTCAAACTCTTCTTGGTCAAAGTTAGAAATTGCGGCTTTTCTCTCCACAAACTGAGCATTTGAGTAATACCTCTCTAGAAACTTTTCTTCCAATTACTTCCAGGTCTTAATAGTACCATTTAGGATGCATTGCAGAAAATCCTTAGTGCGACCTATAAAAAAAACATAATTTTACCTGATCGTTAGTGATATCACCAATTGGGTGCACATTGAGTATGTCTCGTAGAATTTAGTGACATGCACCCAAGGATCCCTAATTTCTTTCCCCCCAAACGGTTTCTCCTTCAAACTTGAAAGTACAATATTCTTAATATCAAAAGTTACAGGATTCACCAGTTGAAATCCTAGCGATATTTGTCAGGCATCAGTCCTCCTGCAATAATCTACTAATGTTTGTCTCGTTGGAGCTGCCATCTCTTCTATTTCTTATTTTGGTTCTTATGTGACTTGTAGTGCTTCTCGTTTATCTCATCGAATCGCGCACTTTGTTCTTTCAATTTTTGGGTCGATGAATATCAGTGTCGAATCAGAACCACACATAAACAAACAAATAATGCCTTAGTAGTACTACACCAAACCAAACTAAACAAAAATAGAATAAAAATTGAAACTTTAAAATAAAAATAAATAAAAATTGACAAAATAAAACAAAATAAAAAAATAATTCAAAACATCACACAATATTGCCTTGTTGAAATTATCAACAATCCTCAGAATTGGCGTCAAAAAATTAATGGAGTAAACTAGCAACTCTACCAGTCTCGTCAAAGTAATAAAAAATGTCTCTACAGGAATTTCAAATTAAAACAAGGAAACAACAATGCGAATTAAACTAAATAATTGATGGGGTGAGGGGTTCGATAGAAATTTGGTACAAAAATAAGAATGATAAAATTAACGGATTAAAGTCGATAACGAAAGGCGATTAAATATTTTATATCAAATCCCCTAATTATACCTGTTGATGAACTATGTATTAAAATAATTACTATTATGGTAAAATATCACTGTGAGTTTACAAGGCCATTGTACCCGATTCCTCGTAGTACTACTCACTCACAATAATTCCCTAATTTCTTAAGCCAATTCAGAGTTAAACTGAGAGTTTTAAGTTCGTTAATTCAAAAGCCACGACTTATAATTACCTATTCCTAGTTAATTACTAAGTTGGATAACTACCCTAGATCGGATCGATAGACTTGCGGTCAATAATCCTTATTCATCTGATATCGATCAGTACGCTTATCAACACACAAAAAGCATTAACATCAAGAACAATTAAATAATAGTAATAACATAAACATATTGAATTAGTCTCAAACAGTCATATGATCCAATATAGTACAAAAAGTTTCATCTTAAAAATACCTAACCTATAATAACTTAGCTACTCATAGAGAATTTAACAATTACCAGGAGTTAATAAAAATTATCCATCATTGCGGCTGCAAGAATTCCAGAAGCAAACTTGACTATTTTTCTTCTTTTTTTCTTCCATTTTTCACTAAGTCCATATTTCTCACTCTTTTGCATCTTTGTTCGCTTCTTCCATATTTTTTCTTAACTCTTGCTCATTGTTCTTTTGATTTCGTCAAAATTATTTGCCAATTTTATATAATGACTGAGTGTCATCTATGGGAGAGTGGGAGTTATCTAGGAAGATTATGAGATCATTGGGAAATGCTACATAGAGAGCCTAAAGCTTAAGAAAGTTAGGACCATGGGCGTGAACACCATTAGAATGAAGTTGGATGACAAGGAACTAAAGGAAGCTCTCATGGATAAGGACACGACCACAATAATACAATTAGCCTCATATCATTGAGCCAAATATGAGATACTATGAGAGTAATAGGTTGTAATATTAATAGCTGGGTAGAAGAGCATATTACTGACCAATAGTTATTCATGAGAATAAATGATGACGAAATCTACCCATAACAAATTTTATCATTGTTAACACCGAAATATAAATTTATTTTTTGACATTTAATTTTTCACAACTAAACAAGTATAAACAAATTTTGCTTAGAATCATAAAAATTGTTGAACTAGTCTATAAAACACAACCATTCTCTATGGATATGATAATATTGCACTTGTTATTTACATTGCAACAAAATGGCATCATTTTCAAGGACTAGCATTAGTTTTTAAAGACATCACAATAGTTTTTATAATTTTAATTTTTTTGTTCATATACGTTCATATTTGTATACTTTGTTTATATTCAATAACCTACTAATAGTATTAGCTAGTTTTACCTATTTATTCGAGGAAAGGATCATGTTGATCAACTTCTGCTTTATCCCTAAATCAAAAGAAACACATGTAGATCAGAAAGGAAAAGTTACAAGCTAGATTACAAGATCTTGAAGAGTCTTTTGTCTTAAACTAAGAAAACACGGCTGATGCGGATAACATAAATAATCAAAATAATAACAACAAAAACAATACTGGTGACATTTAAGCCATAACACTCTAAGACGTTTGGAACACATATCTAGACCATAAAGCAATATCCATCAAACAAAAATGAAAATGGGATTGTTGTTAATTATGTATGCTAACCCTTTTACAAGTTTAGATCATGAAGACTCGTACACTCACTTCATGAAGTTTTACGAGATTATTGGAATGCTAAAATCCTTGAAGACTAAAAAGGAAGCGACATTCCTGAGATTGTTTCCATATTCACTAATTGGAAAAGAAAATTAATTTTATCTAGAACAACCAACATAGACAGTGATAAATTGGGATTTTTGGAGGAAAAGTTCTTAAATAAGTTATTTCCTCACAACAAATTCATGAAAGCAAAGACATGGTATTAATGAGCGTGGGAGAGGTACAAGTTCATGTTGATAAGATGTCCAAACCATGGTATTGATGAGCTTACACATATCCACATCTTTATAAATTGAATATAACAACAACAAGTTGCTAGATGCTTCTGTTAGTGGTTCTCTCATGGCCAAGAGCACAAAAGATGAAATTGAAATCATTGAGAAAATGACACTCGATGATCATCTGGAACAACAAAATATAAACCCTTCTTAAAGAAAGAGTGGTATCATTGAATTAAACACTAATGATGTTATTCTTGCACAAAATAAGTTGTTGACACAAATAGTGGATAAGATGACAAAGCAGTTGTCTAAACTACCATAAAAATTGAAAGAGATGCATGAAATACCTCAATAGAGGCATATTGCATTTTGCGAATTATGCAGCAATGGTCATCAAACTAGATTTTCCACCAACTGATATGAATGTAAATTATTTAGTCCATCAATAAAGGCCTGAGAAATATCTAAACAACAACTTTCAAATAAATGACAACTTTAATTAAGGATGGATATTTGAAGTTGGCCCATTTAGTAGACAACCTTTTAGCATTATACACAAGTACCTCCATAATAAGACAAAATAAAAAAGTTGTAGGATTTACTTAATTAGTTTATGCAAGTGTCTATGGCTAGCGAAAAAAACATTGAATCCTCCATAAAAACCCTTGAGATGCAAGTTAGCCAATTAGCTAAATAGTTAGTTGATATCCTAAACAACTCATTCAGTGCTAACACCCATACAAATCCAAAAGAGCCTTTTAGTTTGGTTGAGGGTGATCAAAACATTTTTGTTGAAGCCATGGAAGAGGGAGCAGAAGAAAGACTAGATAAAGAAGAATCACATAAGAAAAACTGTGAAATCATCTAACAAACTCCACCCTAGAAGGAAGCAGGCCTTGGAATATTCCTATTACCTATCACTATAGGTAGTATGGAGGTTAGAAATGCACTAATTGACTCAGGTTCATGTGTAAACATAATACCATTATCGGATGGTAAAAAGAATTAGAGACCTCCAAATTGAGCCAACTACGACAACACTATAGATGACAGACAAAACTTACAGGAAACTAGTGGGAACTATTAACGATGTTGAGGCAAACCATAAGATACCTCTCATTCTGGGACGATCGTTCATGAAGACCACATGGATGTTAGTATACATTGACAAAGGTCAGACAAAGTTTGGAATGAAAGACCGTGAGGTATATTTTAAGGTAATAGGTATTACGTGACACTAACAATCGTCAAGATATTGACTTTAAACAAGCACTTGTTGGGAGGAAATCCAACCAATTTTTAAATGTTTTTCTTAATTTTAAAAAAAATATAGTTTAAAACAAAAAAAAAATCTAAAAATGGACAAGGGTTAGCACAGTGCAAGAACAATTTGCAATTTCTCGCCCATCCAACTAAAGCTAGCATAGTGAGAAATCAAATGATGAACAATTCTAGAGGGAATTTTGTAATTTGACACAGTATTTAAAGCATAATTTTTCATTGTTTGCATGGTCAAACTTTGGAAGGTTGAAGCAAAAGCAGAACTAAAAACATTTTAAGAAAGAAGGAAACTTGAACAAGCACCTTGCACACATTTAAGACACCAAGTCCATTCTATATTACAATACTCTAATAAAAAATATAGGTATGTCCCTTCACTCACTCTTCTTACATGTGATTGAAGGTATCGATATATGTTCTTTACATTTACATGTCTCTGGTAGAAATCCCCAATACATGTTGTAAAATTTCACTTTAAATTAAAAAAACACAACATGCATGTGTGATTGCACCGTTGTTTCATGCTAAAATTATCAAAATACTATTTTAGAACAAATCTATTACTCTAAGAGAGCTTGGAGCCTTGCCTAGAAAAGAAACACCAAACCAGAAGAAAATTCAGCATGTACCAATGGAAGAATGTTGCGTAATTTCATTTTACTCTCTAGCACAAATCATAAAAATATATGTTGTTCAATGACTTTTACAGACGACTCCAAAGAAATCAATAATCACGAGGAAAAGACAGTTAGAGAATGAATCGCCGCAAGTATCATATGATTGTAACAGGTTCAAGATCCCTCCTAATGAGGATGTTTATAACCAACTAAGAAATAGACAATTAATTATTGGAAAAAAAAGGTGTAATTGGAAGAACCAGAGGAATTTTCAAGTTTTGTACAAGAACTTGATAATCGAGGATGGAATGTATTGGCAAATCTTCTGGAAGAAATTAATCTTTATATCATCAAATAATTTTACGCTAATGCTAAGCCTTTTGGTGATGATACTATGATATCAAAAGTATCTTGGGTCATGGAAAGACAAGTTCCTTTGATAGGAATATGATTCATGAATACTTAGAAGATGCTTTTATGGATAACCTAGACGAGGTAGATCCCTTCTCAAAGGCGATCGTAACAAATAGTTGTGATTATGATAGGATTGTCGTTGATATTTGTATTGTATTCGAAACCTATGAGATAAGAAGATCCAATCGAGCTATACAATTCAAAAGGACCAATCTCACCATATAAGCATAAATGTAGTTTACCTTTATCTTGTCCAATATCACCCTTAATCTTAACAAATATGGCAACCCTTCTCTAGTCAACCTAACTCATATGGTTCATTCTTATCAAGCAAGAGATAGATATATCCAAAGTCATATCAGATAAAATTTAGGAAATTGTACACTTTATAAGTTCCAGATTTACGTTAAATACATCGACACTTATCTACTTATTTTACAAGTAATCATCATAAAAAAATGCAATTTATCAATGAATGGTAAAGAAACATCTGTTTATACTTTTCTTGTATGCATTTATCAAAAATAGCGTTTTGCATGGATGCAACTATCCACTATGCTCCACATGTATCTTCAACAGTTAGATAAGAACAAGAGTTCCCTCCTTTATTTTAATTTGAATCTCTCGTCGAACACGTCTTCAAACACTAAAAATATTTTTAAGTCCTTGCAGCATCTTAACCCTCTCATCAAGGCATCTTCGACTAGAACTCCCAATATTTGATGTAGTCGAAACATCTTCACAGGGAACTCCATTTCTTAATTCAAATATGGGTGTCGAAATTAGGAGCTAACAAATCTCCCCCCAAAAAATGTCATTTTCGACACGTCAAAGAAAAAGACATTTTTTGAGAACATGCTTCGACGCCTTGGACAATTCTTGCATGTCACTAATGTCCCAATGTTACGATTTTTTTCCAATTTCTCCCATCTGTCTTGTGATGTCAGAGTCACCATTACTCTTTTCCCAACAACATATTTTCATCCCATACCTAAATCTCTTTAATCATTACGTTTCCTAGACCCTGGGAGATCATGGGTTTAGGCATTAGTTACCATGTCTTCAACGCATAATCCAAGAAAGACACGTGTCCCACTAACTTGTCAACCATTAATGTTGATTTGAACCGTTTTTTTGGTTCCAAAATGCTTATAAAAGACACACCCCATATCAATTCCATTTTTTACGCTTTCTGAAATCTCCAAACATTCTAACTTTTTATCTTCTCAAACAACCTTCAAGCAAACCCAGATTTTCTCCTTTCCTTCAAAACTTAACAGCAATGGAAACCTCAAGCAAAACCTCCAAGGACATAAGTAAAGTCACCAAGGTGTCTGTCAAATCAAAAACTCCCAAGAAGATTTCAGAAATACATCTTATCGCTACATTACCTGGTCCAGTAACGGTGGGCAACCAACAATATATCCCATAACCAAAAACTGAAGAACAACGCAGGATTTACGCCTCTCAGGTACTTATTCCCATTTTTGTTTCTAGTAAAAACCATGTGTTATTTGGACCTCTTCCTGATTTAGATATTGATTTTAGTAATCTTAAGGAATACTTCCCTACTTATCACAAATGTAAACCCATAGGGCAAGCCAAGAAACTTAGGGTTGAACCAACCACTACTGAAGAACCCAAAACAGATGAAACCATAAATTTAAGATTTATGAACAACGACTTTATGGTTTTTTGTTTCACTCCCTCATTTAAAGACCCAACCGATTACATATAATGGCTAAACAAAATAGAGAAAGTTAAAGCCCAAACTTGGAAAGATATGGGGATTTATGACCTAATAATGTTGTTGAAAGTAGGCTTAGAGTATAGCTCATCTCTATTAGTTTCTTCGCTGTACTTTTGGTATAGCATACATTACACCTTCCACCTTCCATGTGGTATGATCACACCAACTCTCTTCGACCTAGCCGCTATCAGAGGGATAAAACCTACTAGAAACACATACGACCCCGATATTGATTCTGAGGACACTATAGCCGTTTCCACCTCTAGGGCAGCATATTCGACCCATATCGCACATTACCATGACAAAGATACTGACAATGTTTCTGATATGGAACATATTGCCTTTTTAGATTTATGGTTATCCCACTCCGCCTTCTGCTCGAAATCCCTACAGGTCTCCAAGAAGTACCTTACTCTGGAGAACCAACTACATGTTGGACGTGACGTTTGTTTAAGCGAAATGATCATATCAAGTCTTTATGAATCACTGAGTGATGAAGTCACTCAACTAAAGAACTTGGGAGGAAAAGGAAACCTCCTTCTCTCTAGTCCCTTATGGCTACTACAACTCTGGCTCAATGCTACTTTTGAGGCAAGTCTTCCTAACAAAGGCCTCGTTGATGAAGAAGCTGAAGAAGTAAAGAATAGAGGGGTCGAAGGAATTCGATTGGCCCAACTAACCCCCAATGATGAAGGGCAAGATCTTCGACCAACCTTCATTCACTATGTCATGATGTTTGCCAAGCGCCATGTATTCACGTCGAGCATGGCCCCCTTCGCATCCAGGAAGTGTGGTCCATAATGGTTCACAAGGCCCTTTCCACCTCCTTCCAAAAAATTTAGATACATAATCTCTTCTGATTTAGGAGGCATTTTTGACTTCCAAAATCTTAACCCTTCAATTAAACCCTTCAAAGATCCAGGTCACTTTGATTGCCTATCATCCCAATCTTGTGGCTCGACAGTTTGGGTTAATTCAGGCTCTCCCAAAGTGCTTGTATGACAAAAAAGGCAGCCTTCTCCTCTACAACATGATTCATAATGAAGCCACCACTCTCAAACAAATGGCTAGATATACTGGAAGGACACAACTTACCCCTGTAAACTTCGAAACCAGCTTTCTCTATACTCGAGAATTTGGAAGATGGTGGAACGAATATTATAAAGAAGATTTTTATGACGTTCCCTCTTTTATCCAATACATTGATAAATCTTTCCTTTCTATGCAGGAAAGAACCAAGAAAGGTACTCACACGTTCATCAAAGAAATTCAAGCATTCCAAAATTACTTTGAAACTGCCTATATGCTTGATGATCTTAGTCGAACCATCCATGAAGTAGCCATCACACTAAAGGAAAAGTTTTTAAACAAAATGGGACATTTGAAAATCCCTTCATACATTCCTCTTGAGAAACGCTACGAAATGGCTTTCGAATTGTTTCCTCCAAAATTTCCTCAATTGCCAAATGTTGAATTTGGAGTGGCCCTTGCCCCTCCATTTCCATATTGGTTTATCTATGGGGACTCCATTAAAATCCTTTGACAACAGTCATAGAAAAAAGCCCAACAGATGGTTGTGACTATGCATACTCTAGACAGTTTCAAAGGGCATTTTTATATAGGGATTGAAGATGTTCGCATCGAATCAGACATATATGACAGTGTGACATGGGAGGTTTTTTGAATCATGCAACCCTTAGGATATAATAACTGCTCTGTGTTGTTTTTCTTTTATCCACCAGGGTTCCATACAAGAAGCCAATAATCAAAAGGCTAGTCGAAACGAAGACTGGGGGAGGCAGGAAGCCCACAAAGGTACATCTTTGTCTTACCCATTACTCTTTATTATGTATAATGGTATTAATACTTCAGTATTTTCATTCAGGTTGCTCGAAAATCTCCTCTTACTCCATCAAAAATCCAACCCAAAACAACAAAAGCTCCTATTATAGTAGATTCTGACGAAGAAGACCTGTGACATGTTCTCGACCTCACTTCCAGGAAAAGAAAGCAACGGCCAAAAATCACTAAAGATTTGAGCCAGCCTCAAACAAAAATTTCCAAGAAAAGGCTTACTTCCCTAAATATTCAAGAGCCTACCCTTGAGGCTATGGCGAAGATAGCAGAGGCTCAGAGCAAAAGTGACAACTTCAGCCCTAGGGTCAAAGGGAACAAGGTAAGAACATACCTTACTTTGCCTTTATTAGTTGATTTATTGTCTTCTACCACTTATCTTTCGATTTTTGGTTTTAGGATGGTGCAGGTACTACCGTGCAAACAACAACTGCAACTTCCTCCATGCCAATTTCCAGAGCAAATGTCTGTAAGACCCCAATTTTGACCCTAAGATCCCTGATGTTATCTCATCATATGCACTGGCTTTGGGATCACACTTTGGCATCCTTATTAACCCTCATCCATTGGGTTTGCATTGGGAGAGATCACCAAACACATTTGATTGTATCATATTTTGTTGTTTACTAACCAAAATACCAAAAATATGTCTATGTACAACTTTGTTTCTTTTATATGTAGTGTGTACATCCACTAATGCCCTATCAAGCTCACAACTAGGGTTTGAGATCCCCAATTCAAGGAGATTAATGAATAGATGGTTCACATTGGTTATAAACATCATATATGGATCCCCATGATCTTAATTTATCATTTTGATCAAGAAATCATCAAGAGTTTGGAGCTTGTTTGCCTTGGAAGCCCTAATTCATCTGGGTATCTTGTGTGACTTCCTCAGCATGTTTCTTCAACATTTGATCAAATATTTCAAGGTATACTTCATATTACATAATCTTATACATATATGATCCTCCATGAGTCTAAGAGATCAAGAGAACTTCAAGTTTGCAAGTTGGTTCATGGTAGTTGACCAGAGAAAGTCAACTAGTCAAAACTGAGGTTCCCTAGACCCTATCTCCTACACTTTTTGTCATATGAAAATGATTCCAAGAGAAAAGTTACTCCCTATGACATTCCAAATAACTTTAATGTTGAAGTCAAGAGCTAGGTTTGCATGGAAAGTCATTTTTTATGGTGAAAGATTATAAGTCATTTTGTCTGAATCCTAGTTAGAAGGTCAACTTCCAAGGACCATAACTTGCTCAATTCTTAGGATATGAAGGACATCCAAGTTTCATGATCAATTTCAATATGTCCTATCCAATGTTTATTCTTTGAGAAATTTTAAATTCAACTTGCAAGGGCATGTTCCAAGAGGAAACATTATAGGTCATTTTGGGTCATTACCATTGAACAAGAGATTTTCTTCAACTTCTAAAATGAATAACTACTTCATGCCAAATCCAAATGAGGTCAAATTTTTGACTAAATTGAATAGGTTTTAAATATATACAACTTTTATGAATGAACTTTTTCCATTTTAAGCCCATAGCAAAAGTTATTCAAGGTGGAAGAAGTGAACATTTGACTTGGGACTTAGAAAAATTTCAATTATGTTTGATTTCCCAAACTTCCACTTCAAATTTAATCATGATCCAAGTTTAAAATGGAAAAGTCTTCAACATGAAAGTTGTTACCCTTGATCCCACCTTTCCAAAAATTCTAAGATCACCTCATTTGGACTAAGATTGATGGGCTTGCGCATGAGTTCTTCATAAGGTTCCATTTGGTAAGATTTATGGTTAACATTCATTTCCTTTATGCATGGTAGTGTGACATCATTTCAGGTTGGATAACACAGAATTATGGATCATTTGGCATCATTGGATGGGCCTATCACACGCCCTTGAATCCATGCAAGTCATATTTTTATTTTTGGCATTTCGAATGAAGTGTGTGGAAAGCAACTGCATAGCCTATAAATAAGACCCCTCATGCTCATAATTAAAGGGAGTTGGCCCAAGCTTTGAACCTGCAAACTTAACCCTCACCATTAGAGGATAAACTTGAAGGTTTTAAATTGAAAATCGAGTTTCAATTTCACTTCAGTTTTGAAGTTGAAACTCTAAGAATTTATGCCCTTCCTTGATCCATTTCACTTCCTGCAAGCATCTGAAGTCAAGCCAAGGCCGGTTGGAAGCAAGATTCAAGCTCCCTCGAAGGTGATTTTTCAGAAACTTCATCTATTCGATTCTCTCTCAATTCTTCACCATTATCTTTGATTTTTGGTTGGCTGAAGTCCTACCAATGTAGGCAACAAGATTGAGTTACTTTGAGGTCAAATTGAAGCAACTCAGTTTATGATCCTCAAAATTCAAATCCTTGTATCTTTTGATATACTTGGAATTAGAGAAAGTTAAGGCCAAATTCGAGATCCTGAGCATTTTCTCTTTGAAATAGTGTCCTTGTTTTTTCATTTTTCATTGAGATGAAGTTGGACCAGTCCGATGAGGTTCACCGGAGAAGATGACCGAAGCCATAGCTCTGGTGGTGTGTTGGCACACCTCCTGGCCATCAGATCATGTTCAATCATTTTAGTCTCAGCCACTCCTTTGAATTACCACGCGTGTGATGCTTTGACTGAGTTGTATCGTGGATAGCGCGCGTGTGGCCATCAGATCTACCACCTAAAATAATGAGGGAGATCTGATGACCCTTATTTTTTCTAATTTCTTTTTATTTTCTTAAATTACTTTTAATTGCATTATTTTGTTTAATTCATAGAAATTTCATTTTTAATCCAAAAAATATGGGACTTTCACCAAAAAAATTTAAATATTTTTCTCTTCTATATTCTGAATTAAAATTATTTTTTGGATTAATTTTGATATTTTTCATGAATTAAATATTTTTGTACATAGTTTTAATTGTTTAAAAATACTTCTGACTTTTCAAAAATAGTGAAATTTTTTGTCTAAGGTCCTTTGACCTTGTTTGACCTAGGATAAATCCATTGGCCATTTATTTGGTGTTTTGAAGGGATTTTAGATTTTAACCAAATTAAAATGTATTTTAATTCACTTTTAATTATATTTTTAATTGTTTAATTGTTTAAAAATTATGTTGAGTCACTTTTATGGTCTTGTGATGTATGACTTTCTGTTTGGGCCTTGGTCAAGGTTGATTTGACTTTTGTTGGATCAAAACCATTGGATTTAGGGGATTGATGAAATGTACATTTCATCTCCCAAAATGAATGGATGGTTTTGATTTGATGAAACTCCTTCCATGACCAATTTGTGTTTCTATCTCCCCCCCCCTCCCCCTCTTCATCTTTATCCCTATTCTATCTCATTCCCTCATTTGACCAATGAAATCTCTAATGTCTTAAGGCTAATTGGTTCATCAATGACCTTGTGTCAGATGAACCAATACAAGTATGACTGAGATATGTCTCTCCCTCTTGATTCTTTTCTTTTAGTGTGTGGTATATTTTAGGAGTTTGGTTCTTCATACCAAATCTCTAACATGCATTAACACCTAAATTTTTAGTGTCCGACCTCAGATAGTTGTGACTTCTACATAAGTTCAATTATGATTGCTTAACATAGAGCTAAATTTGACCCTCAAGGCATAACATTCTAGTAAGTGGGATTGTAAGTCTCACATTATTCATGGAATTGTGTGAAGACTTGACCTTTTTTTCTTTCATGAGAGCTAGTGGCATACTTGTTGAATCATCCAAGTTGGAGCCCTTCTCATGGAAGATGTCTTGGTTTAAGGATTCATACTTGTGAATGAATGGTTGAGTATTCTCCAAAGAATGACTTAAACAATTAAAAATCACCATTAACACTTGACTAACTTTTGACTAACATTTGACTAATTCTTGTTAATATTGCTTTACTTTCAAGTCATTTACTTTATGCAATTTAAATTTCAGTCATTTATTATTTATTACCATTTATATTTCATTTAACTTATTTATGTTTATGTCATTTTCACTTTGCTCATTTGATCCATATCTTGTGATTGTATATATTTGTTTATGTGTTTTGACTTTGTTTATGGTCTTAGGACCTTAAAACACCTAATAACAACAAAAACCCTAAAAAACATCTGGTGGATTGTTGATCTTAATCTGAACTTTTGGACTTAGGACTATGCAACATTCCCTATGCAAAAGGAATTGGGCAATGCCAACATTCTGAGACTGAGTTATTGTGAAGTAGGCCTTCATCTGATGCAAGCCTTGGTATTTGTTTGAATTCATCTTCTACTCTGTCTTTGTGCCTAATTGTTATTTGATCTTGTGTATGATGCTTTGCTCTGAGTTGATCAAGGAATATTTCATCTAATACATGAGAAGACAAAGAAGACTGCTAGTTATGGGAATTGCTTGCTTGGATGTGGCTATCTTTATTTGATGCCTTGATCTTCATGATATCTGGATAATGTTCATTGCTTATTGATTATTACTTGATTCAAAGTCCAAAGGGAAAGTGGTTTTCTATATGACATTCTTGTCTGTTGGATTGCATCTCATTGGTCAGATCTTTTCAACTCTTAACTTTTAAATTTGTGCTTAGGATAGCCTCTTCATCTCCTCCAACTTTCTTAAATTTCAAAATCTCCCCCCCCCCCTTTTCAAAAACTTTCTTTGCTTGTGATTTCAAACTTAGACATTGTTTAATGATTAGAAACTTTAGCCTTATGCCAACGAATTTTCAAACTCTTTCTTAAATCAAATTTGTAAATAAACTTAACAATATTGACTTAAATTTCAAAAGACAAAAAAAATTAACAACCCCATTTAAACCTTTGGCCTTTTGTGCTCTCTTTTTAAACTTTTGTTAAAAGCAATTCACCAACTTATTTGAAATTTTTACCATGAACTACGAGGTTTTGATCCCTCATATTTATGTTGGTATGTAGGCACAAGACCAAAAGTCTTGTCAAACACAAAAATATAATCAATGAATTCTTTTCTCATCCCCACACTTTATTTTTTCTCAAACATATTTTATACCAAAAACATATGCAAACAAAAAAGGGCTCCCTATGAGTACTTAGAACACTTTGGGTGCTAACACCTTCCCTCTATGTAACCAATCTCCTTACATGTAATCTCTGGAATTTTATTAGTTTTGATTTGAAAACTTCTTATCTTTGGGTTTTGTTCATACTTTTCCCTATTCCTTTAGAAATAATAAAAGCGTGGTGGCGACTCTGGTTTTATTGACGTCAAGTTTATATATAACTTGATGGTCATGAATTTATCGCTACAATGTCCTCAATAGCGTTGGCGAACCTACCTATCGACCATCATCGGGGAAAATCTCCATGAGTGAAATTAATTAACCCATTCCTGGTGAGCTTGAGACTTCGCCACCAAAAACCACTACCCAACATTCACATACCAGCGGTTTTGATCATGAAGCTAATTCAGGCGAAGAAGACCAAAATGGAGTGAAGAAGGATGCTATGGTGGTGGATGAAGAAGTTCAAGCTGGAGATAACCATGAAGATGGTTCGCCTTACGTTGAAGGCATAGTCCATGCCAACCAAGAGGATGACGATGGTGAAGATGCGACAATGGGAGAGAACGACGAAGGCAACCAGACCCCACTCAACGCTGAACATGATGGAAGTGATTGTGATGATGATGGAGACTCCGAAGAAGAGGACAACAATGGTGAGGGGAACCAAGACAAATTCAAAGGACAGACTCAGAGTCAAACTCTTGCCACTCCGACAGTTGTGGATATTCCTGAAGGCAGAGTTTCGACAGGAAGCACTAGGGGTTTTTCTTCATAAGAACTAGCAACTCTATAACGAAACCAACCTCTTGAATACCTAAAATCTATGCTAAGAAGTAGGGAAAGCTCATCTGAGAAAAGCCTTAGCACTACTACGACATCTGATGACCAACCTTCGAGTACACCTGCGGATGAAGTGCTCTCAAAAATCAAGGAAAAGGTCTTCAAGGGTGATTTTTTCCTGCTCCTACTGGATGATCCTTCTTCCCCTCTAACATTGAAGTCTCTACTCAACCAAGTCAATCTATTAGAAGCTTCTCCTGAAGTTTCCAACATCATCCTGGAGTTAGGTATTATGATCGACCAAGTTGTCGAAGATCATAAGCTACTACCCCAGATAACCAAGGAGATCGAACAAAAGGCTGGTTCTGGAGCTGTTGCTTGGGATGCTGCCACTGAGTCTAACAACAAGGCCATGGAACTAGACCAAACGAAAAAAAATAATAAAGAGGATATCGAAGGCCACGACTGTGACATTGCTTCATGGAGAAAACAGATAAGGGAACTGCAAGCCAAAATCTCTGAAGCCGAAAAGCGCAAAAACGAACTTCTGAAGTTTGATGATGCTTTGATGGCTAAAGAGCTAGAGTTTGTCTAGAAAGCATGCAAGCTTGAGTCAGAGCTCATAATTCTCCGGTCAAAACGGTCCTTATGTGAGAAATGCCTGGAACTTCTCAAGATAAAATACCTCCACATAAAGGTTAATCTTCCTTTTTAGTTTTAATCTCCTTTCCCATTTTCCTATCGATAAATTTTTCCTGTAATGAATATTAGCCCTTTGGGCCTTTGAAGCGAATTTAAGCCATTTTGGCACCCTTTACCATATTGGCTTTGTTTAACTTGCATGCAATTACTCGTTTATTATATTTATTTCTTGGAGTGTTGGCTTATATTTTTTCAAATACTTTCCATTTACTCTCAAGATTCTTTCGTCTTCGTTAAGTTCCTCAATCTCATAGGCACCGTTAGAGAATACTTGTAAAATTTGAAAAGGGCCTTCCCACTTGGAAGACTACTTGCCTAGGGCCTTATCCTTTCGATCCACTAGAAGGACAACTTCCTAGACCAAGTCTTCAGGAGAAAATGTCTTAATTTTAACCTTCTTATTATAAGAGTTCTCTACTCTCTCCTTCTTCCTTTTTAATAATTCCAAGGCATTTAGTCTCTCTTCATCTAGATCAACTAGATCATCCAACATCATGTTCCAATATAATTTTGATGGAATTGATGCCTTTTAATTCTTGTGGATTGTAGATAAATTTATACTGGTAAAACTGCATCATGACCAAAGGTCAGTCAAAAATGGGTCGAATTAGTGGCTTCCTTGGGAGAGGTCCGACATGCTCACAAAATCTGATCTAAAGTTTTGTGCCAATTTCTAGGTTTCTTCCCCACATGCTTCTTAATCAAGCCAATAATCACCTTATTAGCTGATTCGAATTGACCATTAGCCTGAGCATAATATGGCGTAGACGTTAACAATTTGAAACCCATTTCCTTAGCAAATTCTTGCATCTTTCGACTAGTAAATACTGATCCTTGATTTGTTGTGACAGACTTTGGGATTCCAAATCTATAAATGATGTGTTTCTGGATAAATTCGATCATATCTTCTTGGCTCACATTTGGCAAATGTATAACTTCGATCCATTTTGAAAAATAATCAATGCCAACCAAGATATACCTCTGATTCTTAGATGATGGTGGTCGAATTTCCCCAATCAAATCCAAAGCCCATCTCTAAAAGGCCAAGGTTTGACTATAGAGTGCAATTCGCCCGCAGGGACATGTTGTATGCCTGCATGTACCTGACACCCTTGGCATCCTTTGGCGAATTCGATGCAGTCCTTTAGCATGGTGGGCCAATACATCCCTTGGTGAAATAATAACCATTTCATCTTATGGCCAACTTGGTGCGCTCCACATGCCCCACTATGGACAGTCGAAAGGGATAAATATGCCTCTGACTCACTAAGACATTTAAGCAAAACTCCCTTGTGAGTCTTTTTGAACCATTCCATCCCCAGAAGAAAATAACTTAAAGCTTGATACCTGGTTTTTCCATCGGCAGACGCCATTGGATTCTGTAAATATTCTACTATTGGTTTCCTCCAATCTATGTCTGTCAGGTTATCTATTGCCAATATTTCGATGTTTTCTTTATCAGCAAATCCCAACTTCGTCTTTTCCAAGTCTAATGGGGTTAATCTGGTCGACACAACTCTTCCTCTGACTTCGATGACTTCTTTCAATTTTTCTTTTGAAAATTTATACCCGGGTGCAATAAAAATAAGATAAATGGCAACAAAAATAAATCCTATAAATAAAGAGATATTTCTAGAAATAAAAGATGAATTGAATTACTTCAAAGTAAATGACAATGGTGTAAATCAAATGTACATTTCTCAATTTACTGTTTCTCTACACACGGATACTTGGTAAATTTTACAGATTTTGTACACACTTTGAACACACACGATCCTAGAACTAAGACCTTTTATTTACACTAATCAAAATAATCGCTTCTAACGGCCTTTCTACCATATCGAGACAAATGGCGCTTTGCATGGATGCAACTATCCACTATGCTCCACGTTTATCTTCAACAGTTAGATAAGAACAAGAGTTACCTCCTTTATTTAAATTTGAATCACTCGTCGAACACGTCTTCAAACACTAAAAATATTTCTAAGTCCTTGCAGCATCTTAACCCTCTCATCAAGGCTTCTTAGACTAGAACTCCCAATATCTGATTTAGCCGAAACATCTTCACAGGGAACTCCATTTCTTAATTCAAATATGGGCGTCGAAATTAGAAGCTAACAGGCATCAAAACCTATGAAAAAACTTTTGATTCTATCTTTCCAATAGTCGAACTTTTCTCCATCAAAGATTGGAGGTTTAGTATAATAATGATATTTATCATTGTTGGCTTATGCCATAATGTGTTTCAAAATTAATGGATATTTATCTGACACGGTTAAGTGTTTGACACAAAGTAGTCAAAACCAGAACCAGAGCTCTGATGCCAATTGAAGGTTCAAGAAACACAAGAAATTGGGGGGTTTTAATTGGGTTTCTAGATTTAAAATATTTGTCGCCCAATATATCAAACAAAAAGGATGATGATAAAGATGAAAACACAAGTATTTTTATCTTGGTTCGCTGTTAGCGAAGCTACGTCCACTCCACTCGCTTGAGTGATTTCGCCTTCAAAAAGAACTTAATACAATAATCAAACTGATTATACAACTCAAATACCAATTGTCTAAGACTTCTTGAGAAATTATGACTATACCCTAGTCTCTCAAGGAAAATAGTCTCAAAGACTAACTGTCAATGACTTCTTGAGAATTATGACTACACTTAGTCTCTCAAGGAAATTAACCAAAGTTAATATAATAAGTTTTGTGTTTACAAGATGTTTCAACAAGCAGATACACAAGTTTAAACCAAATATTACACTTTAAAAGATATTCAAGGAGTTTATGTTCTAAGTGTATAAGTGTGAGAAACACTTATTTTATATTTCTCTATATAAGTTTTCTTTGAGTATAAGCATTGATATCTAGTTACTGCTTTTGCTCACTTCAATCCTCAAAGACCTCTTTATATAGAAACAAATAGATTCGTTAGAGGGGGAAGTTGGATTTATCCTCAATGCATCCGTTGCATGAAGGTCCCTTCATATGCAATAATAGAGTGGCACTTGGAGTATAGATTTAGTGAGGATGATGGGACGTGAGAAGCATCTTTGGTACAAAGTATACTACTTTACATAGAAAGTAGTTTTGCTTTTGTACTTCTGCCACATGAATCAGTCGTTGACCTTTTGATTCAATTCTTCTATTAAGAGGCTTCTAATGTAATTTGATTAATCTTGAGTAGAGTTCAGAGTCTATCTTCAGAACTTGATAAGACTTCAAAGTCTTAAGGATCACGGTTTTGAGACTTTCAGAAGCTCGTAGTCATAAACTACATCAGAATCTTTCTGGCTGGTTTCTGTTCAGAAACATTGAATTTGACAGATCAGAGTTGACTTGAAACTTCAAAATTGACTTATTTGTAGGCATATTTTTATCCTTTGGTTCAGAGTCTGGATGTCTTCAAAGTCAGAGCCTGTTTCCAAATTTCTACACACATAGCAAAATAGTTAGAGTACAAAATTGTTCTCTACACTTTGTTATCATCAAAACTCAAAGATAGTTGTAGAACTAAACTTGTTCCAACAAGGTTGACTCTGTTCTACAACAGAAGGATAATAAATAAAGTCTGAAGGCGGATGCGATGCTAAGGTTGCAGGGAAAATCCCATTTTTGAAGTCGAAGTCTTTGGAAAGACCAGCTGTTACGCTAACCATGTGTAAGCATGGCTAAATGTTTTATTGTTAGGGTTAGATGTAGTCATTTTATGCATGTACTAAATATGTCATGATGTTATGTGTAAGTATACTCTTGCTGTGATATTGATGACTTTTTAATTTTAATGTTTGTTTTAGCTTTGCTACCTAGCACATGTTCTATCTAAATCTACTCATCAAAAGGTGCTTGTCATTACTAGATCCAAGACAATCACCTATTTAGTACTAAGCCTAGACATAGGTATAAGATCAATATCTACATGCATTGTAGTAGGATCAGTGTAGAGTCTCGTTACTCTACGGCCGTGGGGGCTTAATGCTCTATGTTGGTTAATATTAACATATATCACTTTATTGGGTAATGCACTTATCTCACAGTGTGGAGACTGAAAGGAGATACAAATGAGGGTAGCAGGTGGTAGTATTATACGCTGAGTAGACGGGCATATTACAAACCTATGAATTTGCATGAAAGATACATAATGATAAAATCTACTCCCGTCAAGCATTCTCACTGTTAACATCGAAAACTCCAACTTTACTTTCTGCCATTTAGTTTCTTGTCATTTACTTTTTCTGCATCATAATTACTTCTCGGAAAGTGAACTGATACTGTAGAAGTAATAAAAAATTGAATCCACAGGGACTGCCTCCAAGCAAGACAAAATGTGTGTTATTTGGAAAAACTAGTAACGGGGGGGGGGGGGGTCAAGTTTCAGTGTGAAAAGTAAATAACTAGTAAACAATGTCACGAAAGCGGTCATGTTGGGTTGTAAAATCCCTTATTCCTGTCTTGTTGATGTTTGATGTCATGTATGAATTATCTAATCACTATAACCTCACGACGAATTAACAAAATTATTATAGTCGATCCCTCACGAAATAACTCACTAACCACTACCAGGAGCTTTCTATTCCTAGTCCACCAACGTAAGCAGGGTTAGGCGATGTATAGAATGTTAATTCTCTATGCCACTACTCATGGTATCCTATCTCTATTCAACCATCATAAGTACTTAACTATTTTCCTTCATTCTTTGGTCATTCTTCCTTAAATTTTCTCGACTTTCACTTGTTTTACTCCGATTCTTCGACTAAATATATGAAATGACAAGCTGTAATCACAACCCAAACTTGAATCGTTGCTTGTCCTCAAGTAATTTGCATGTAATTGCACATTTCAACATATAAGAAGTCGCACAATAACAATCAAACATCACCAAATTATATATTTCTTTTACCTAACCGTGGTTCTAGCTTCCAACTTCTATCTGGCGAATTTGAAAAACAATCTCAACATTGACAAGTACTCAACCCATCTGTCAACTCACTATAACTCACTCAATGGATAAGGTGATCACTCAATGAACATGCAAAATTAATTAAACTTAGCTTGATCATGTTCTAATCGAGTTTATCATAGAAATCATAACACACACATTAGAGGACTTTTCAGGTTGTAACTTGGCTTATGTTAGGGTAGGATATTTTAAGGAAAGTTGGTTTAAACCTTTGGAGTTAGGTTCCTAGTTCTCCTTCTATCATCATACCTTTTCAATAGTACTAGAGAGTTTTTGTATCCTTCTTATAATGCCATTCTTTTCTTTCCCCATTTTTTTTGAAGAAATGTCTTTTTTCACTTCTTTTTCACAACAATTTTTGAAATTTTGGATCATATTCTCTAGTACCCCAACCCCAAACTTAAAACTTTGCTCACTTCCAAGAGGAACCCCAAACTTAATCTTTTTCATATAAGAACTATATTTATACCTAACTCCAAAGAGAGGGTGGAAAGAGAAGATCTTTCAAGTAATATGGCTAAGAATTTAAGGCTACGTCATTGAAAGAAAGACTTAGGCTCAAAATGTTTAGGAATGGATAAACCTATTACTAAAGGATGGTTTACAAAGGCTCAAAGTTATAAACCAAAAATTATTTTGCCTCAGTGTGTGTTATTCAAACCAGATAACTTAATCAGAAACAAATTAAACCATATAAAAGAATAATGCATGGATACACTCATAAAGAAAGAAAAGTGAATAATGGAAATATTTGGGTCAAACCTTACTAGATGAGGTATTTGTAGGTTTAGTACAAGTTTGTTGATTCTTTTCTCATCATTCGCCTTTAAGTTTCTAGTTGCTATTGTAATGATCAATTTTCTTTTGGATCATCTGTTCAATGATAGAGTGTTAAACTTGCAATCTAAAAAACCACAAACAGCTACAAACTTGTTTATTAAAGACAATTGAGATCTTCTTGGAAAATTTATGCTTGAGTAGCTACTTCCTCTTGATATGATCTTGAATATAAATAAAATAAATCCTGCAAAACAAAAACTAATTAAAAAATGATGGGTTGCCTCCCATCCATTTCTTCTTTTCTATCAATAGCTTGACGCTCAATGCTCAAAATATATCAAGCGCAAGGGATACCCCCACGCTAATGAAAAATACTTTTTTCATCCTCTTGTGAACTTCACCACCTTTCTCTTTCAATTGATAGCAAGTCTCTAGATCCTCCACATATGGTGTCCATTGATATGCATTAAACACTACATTCTCCTTATTAAACTTCAAAATCAACTCACCCGTCTCCACATCTATTTTTGCCTTTCCGGTTGCTAAGAATGGGAGCTCGAGAATCACTGACCCTTCAGACTCATTTTTCATGTCGATCACTACAAAGTCTTCAGGGAAGGTCAAATAATCAACATGAACTATCACATCCTGTAGAATACCGAGCGGACGAGTCACCGTTGAATCGGCCAAAGTGAGTGTCATGTTGCTCAATATGATCTCTCCTATCTTTAATTCCTTAAATTTTCTCAGTGGTGTGACATTGATGCTCGATCCTAAGTCACATAAAGCATGTGGTATTTTCATCCCCCCAGTGGTGCAAGTGATGTTGAACTCCCTTAGATCCTTTATCTTTGGTGGAACTTCTAATGGTTCTACCGTCTCCTCTTTTTCTGCCATGTTGACTTGTTCTTGTGCCAACTTCTGCTTTCACCTTCATCAATACCTGCATAAACTTAGCAAACTTGAGAATTAATTCTAAAATTTCATGAAAAGAGAAACTTATGTGAAGTTGTTTCAACATATCTTTAAAATTTTCAAACATTTCACCCTCATCCTCCTGTATCAGTTTCTTCTTAATGATGGGATATGGTAGTTTTATGTAATCCGGTAAAGATGGGTTCGGTTCATTCAGAATTTGATCCTTTATTTTCTTCCAAGGAGAATTTTTATTAATGAAGTGATCAAGGGTGACTCTTCTTTCCTCTTATTCACCTTGATTTCCACTCTCCTCCTTTTCAACTTCACCATCCTTTTCCTCAGTTTTTTCTCTTTAACCTTTTCAACTTCCTCCTTTATAATAACCACCCCAAAATCCATTTCCACAACCTTTCATGTTTCATTATTGGGATTATCGACGGTGTTACCGGTGAATCCTCCACTTGATCTTGGCAAAGCATCTATTTATCTTGATAATTGACCAATCTGAGTCTCCAAAATTTTTTATTGACGCATAATGCTTTCTGCTCAAAATTTCATAGTTCCTAGTTACCTGCTTAAAGCTACTTTCAGTGGCCTTAATGAAATTTTGCAAAGTCTCTTCCAACTGTGATGGCTTCCTTTGAAACGGAGCTTGTTGTCCTTGTTGCATCCCTTGATTGGCATTGGAATTCTGATTATTGCTCCAACAGAAATTTGGGTGATCTTTCCAACCTGGATTGTATGTGTTGTAATAAGGGTTGTTCTTTTGAAAATTTTCAAACTGAACTTCCTCACTTGTCCCTTCCAACGAACACCTTTCATTCGCATGTTCACCTCCATAGAAATCACACCTAAGTGCTTGTACCTTCCTCACGTTAGCTCTACCTAAGCTGCACTTAGCTAGTTTTTTATTCAACAATTCAATTTGAGCTAAAAGAGCAGTATAAGTATCAAGAGGTAACATAAATTTAGGTGTGCCAATAGTTTCAAGCTTGACCGACCTCTCACTTTTCGAACGATACTCATTCATACACATCTTCTCAATAAGGTCTTTTACTTGCGGTTCAGTAATTTGGTGGATAGTGCCTCCCGCAGAAGCATCCAACAACATGTGAGTTTGACTCTTAAGACCTTTGATGAAGTTTTGCATTTGCTCCATATTATTCATGTTGTGATTTGGGCATCTGCGCAAAAAAAGTTTAAATCTTTCCCAAGCGTCATAAAGTGACTCAATTTCCTACTGCTCAAAATTAACAATTTCTGCTCGGCACTCGATAAACTGAGTAGTAGTGAAAAATATTTCAAGGAATTTATCCTCTAATTCCTTCCAAGTCTGGATTGTTCCACTCGGAAGGCAAAACAACCAATCTTTTGTCATTCCAATCAGTGAGAACCCAAATAACCTCAATTTAACCTAGTCTTCAGTGGCATCAGTAGGTTTGCACATTGAAGTTATTTCATAAAAGCATGCAAGATGCGCCCATGGGTCTCTAATCGTGCTCCCATCAAAAGGATTTTCTCTTAAACTTGAAAGTACAAAATTTTTAAAATAAAAATTAGCAGGGTATGTCGGTACAAACCCCCTAGAAACATGTCCTTCATCAGTTCCTTTATAGTATTCCCCCATAGTGAGGGGTTGTACAACAGCCATGACTTCTTCGTTAGAGTCAGAAGAACTTGATAATTTCTCTTCTTCTGGTATTCCTCCGTCCAGAGTTGCCTCTCTAACATATGTTCTAAGAGCACGTGTGGTTCTTTCAATTTCTAGATCCAATGGAATTAATGGGGATCCTGAACTGCACATCCACAAATAGAAAATACCTCAGTAGCACTATGATAAATAAGAAATTAAAAACAAAAATTAAGAAGACTAAAAATAAAAATAAAAACAATTGCACAAATCTCGCCTTGTTGAAAAATCAACAGTCCCCGACAAAGGCGCCAAAAACTTGATGACTTCTCGGAAAATATACTGATAATGTCACAGTATAAAAAAGATTGAATCCATAAGGACTGCCTCCAAGTACGACAAAATGTGTGCAATTTGGAAAAACTAGTGAAAATGGGGGTTTTCAAGTTTCAGTGTGAAAAGTAAATAAATAGTAAAAATATATCACGAAAGCGGTCAAATTATGTTGTAGAATCCCTTATTCCTCTCTTGTTGATGTTTGATGCCCTGTATGAATTATCTAATCACTATAACCTCACGGCGAATTAACAAAATCGTTATAGTTGATCCCTCATGAAATAACTCACTAACCACTACCAGGAGCTTTTTATTCCTAGTCTGCCAATGTAAGCAGAGTTAAGCGATATATAGAATGTTAATTCTCTATGCCACTACTTGGGGTCACCTATCCCTATTTAACCAACGTAAGTACAACAATTTCCCTAGGTCCAACACATAGACTAATTGTCAGTATTCCCTATATGCCCAAAATCAGATTAAAAGAGTATCTCACATAAAAAGTATTAAGAACAAGAACCAATTGAATAAGATTATATATCAATAGATTCATACAGTGGTCAAATCAACATAGAATCCAACAATTGAGAAACATATTCATCATAAGACAACCTAACCTAGAAGAATTTAGCTACTCATAGTGTAATTAAAAATACCACAGTTGATAAACAATAATAACATAAGAAGTTCCTTGAAGAGATGGCCTCTAATGGCTTCAAATGCTCCAAAAAACACCACTTGTGCTCTCTAATTCTCCAATCTCCCAAAATTGTAACCCTTGTGAAAGTGCTGAAAACCCTCTTTTAAAGGCGTCGGAATGGACCAGAACACGTTAGAAAAAGGCCCAGACAAGTGACCATCGCGTGCGATGCAACTTTTAATACCTTGTCGCGTGTGCGATGCTGCGCGACGGTGGATGTGATTATTTCCGAAGCTTCACTCATTTTTCTCCTTTTCAATCAAATTTTCAATAAGTCCACAATTTGCATAGTTAGCTATTTTTCCTTTATTCTTTGGTCATTCTTTGTTAAATTTGCTCGACTTTCACTTGTTTTACTCTGATTCCTCGACTAAATATATGCAATGACAGACTGTCATCACATCACAACACACATAAAACCCTTTTCTTACTTGGAAAAATAAATTAATGTTACTCTGTCTTTGAAACCACCAGTCTCTGGATGCGATAATTGTAAAACTTACTTTTGCTATAAACACAACAAAATGGCATCGCTGTGGGGTATTAGTGCTAAGTTTTAAAGATAGAGGCATAGTTTATTATTTTAAATACTTATATGCTTGTATATAACTGTATATTCTGTATATTTTATTTATAAGCAATGACCTAATTACCTTTAGAAGTAGATTTAGTTTTGCTAGTTTTATGTGAGGTAAGGTTCCTGCGGAACAACTCTTGTTCGACCCCAAAATCGAAAGAACCACACGTAGAAAACATGGTGAAAATAGGAAACAAATAGACGAGAGGCTAGATCTAGAAGAGTCTTCTATCTTAACACAACAAAGAAAAATGGATGAAGTAAACAACAACAATGAAAACAAAAATGTTGGCACATTATGTCAACATAGTCCCAAATGTCTAACTCATTTAGCTAGAACACAAGGTAATGTTCGACAAAGTGAAATGAAAACAAGATTGTCACAAATATTGTATGTTAACCCTTTTACAAGTTTATATCATGAAGACTTGTACACTCACCTCGCAAAATTCTACGAGATTGTTGGTACGCTAGGAGCGTTTAGCAGATTAGGAAGAAGTGGTAATCCTATTATTATTTTCACACTCACGGATTGACAAAGCAAAAGAATGGTATCTAGACCAACCTACGTCGACAATGATAATTTGGAACTTGTTAGAGAAAAAGTTCCTAAACAAATTCCTTCCTCAAAACAAATTCATGGAAGTTGATCAATCACTATTTGTGTTAGATTTATCATCATTTGAATACCAAAAGCAGGTGAATTACTTTTAGTTTGGTAGTAGTTTAGTTTCGCTTTTAGTAGTTTTATGTCGAGTCTTATTCTGTAGAGGTTTTATTTTTCTGAGCTATTTTACGCGCTTGAGGTAGTGTTTTATGTGTTTATAGGTCTAAAGAATCAAGAGGAAATTGATCAGAGAACTATCTAGACAAAAATGCACGTGTAGGAGAAAAAAGAGAAAAATTGATCATCTCCTGCCCATACGCGTATGAGGGGTCTCATATGCGTATGGCCACTCATTTGTATCTTGTGTCATAGGCGTGACAAAATGAAGACAAAAAAGGTCAATCTCCTTCCCATATGTGTATGGGGGCTCCCAATGCAGGAACCTAGAGGCAGACCAGACTCTTGCGCATATGGCTCCAGCTATGCCATACGCCTTACCATGAGACATACACGTATGAGGTAGTTTAAAATTGTGTCATACGCGTATCAGAGAAGGCCATACGCGTATGACACGACCCATATCTAAGAAGCCTAAATTTCACCTATTTAGCCAAAAAGTGTGAATTTCCAAGGGTTGGACGATTTATCACTGGAAGAACATATTTTGAAGGTTGGAGAACTCAAGATTTTCATGGTGGATCAAGGCTTTCATGAACCCTAAGTGATTGAAGATCTATTTCATCTATTAATCTATAATGTCTACACTTTGTATTTTGTTCTTCTTTGATATTATGAATAGCTAAACCCCTCAATGCTAGGGGGTTGTCCTTGATTCAAATTTGTTAAATTATTCTGATTTGAACCTTGTGATAACAACAATTTTGTGATAATTGATTTACTTTCAATTTGTTCTTAATGCTTTCTCTTTCAAAAAAATTGAGTTTCATTTACGGTTAATATTTAGGTCGGATCACCATTGTTAATGCTCAATTGAGAGTATTTCATAATAGATATCACCTAGGACTAGGGATACCCTGTGGAAACCAGAATACGCTTAACATTATAATTCTTAATTGCATCTGTAATTCGCTATGGACATAAGAGTTAGTTTCAATGATTAAAGGTTTTCTCACTAAGGACTTAGGAGTAAACATCCTTAAGAATCGGTAGTCAATATTGTTAAATTAAGTGGTTGCAAGGTCATGTTACAATTGTTGAAGAATCCAATCATACACCTTCCCTAGCATGTGTTAGACGATAGGCCTAGATCTAGAGGGGGGTGAATAGACCCCGAGTTAAAAACTTGACAAAAATTAGTCTGAAATATTTATTACGCAGAAGAAAGTTACAAATCTCCCGAATCAAAAATTGTCTAACCGAACCCATTATGAAAAGCTCGGATATGCGTATTAAAGGAAACGATATGATAATGATTCACAAATCAATCAGCATTAACTAATCACAACTAGTTGAATGCGAAGTAATACAGATAAGTCTATCTCCAATGATAACTCACACAAAAGTACAAGTCAGTGATCTACACAACAACGAAAAGTACAATCAATAATATTTGAAATTCTATGTTATTCTTGAAATCCAATCACAACCAAATGGTTACACAACAACACCAATTTCAAAATGTGTTCAAAATTATGATTCAAACAATATTTATCAAACGGTCAATGTAATCGACAATTTGTAAGTCGAAAATAATATATATATATATATATATATATATATATATATATATATATATATATATATATATATATATATAAAGAGAGAGAGAGAGAGAGAGAGAGAGAGAGAGAGAGGGAGTACACAAGGATTTATTTAGGCAATTCCCTAATCGAACTTGCTATGGGTACGTCTGCCCTTAATTCAAATTTGAATTGAGATATTATATTGTATCTTACTTTGCAAATGTGCAAATATAAGAGATGAAGAATTCTAACCCTACAACCCCTAGGTTTGATGTTGATTCTACCACCTCCAAGAACCTTGATCAAAGATTGATAAAGAAACCAACAATGTCCCTCCAATTCACCTTTCGCATGTTACTTCTTTGAATGAAACCCCTTGTTCTTCAAAACTTTCACTAGGTCAAATTAATTCCAAGCGCACACTTGTTAAAACCCAAGATTTGCCAATGCAATCCACCGTCTCATGTTACTCCCTTGCAAGGCACCCCTTGTCCCAAGGCTTTCACTCAATCGGATCTGAATTGCACAATCTTTTCTAAAACCTTTAGACCCTAACGATCTTGAAAGAAAATCTCACCTTGGTTTTTTTGATTTGAAATCCTCAAAGTTCTCAACCCAATATCAACGGTACAAACAACTTAATTGGACGTTATCAACCCTAATCTAGATGGCAACCAATCAAAAAATAAACATGTGTAGTTTGATTATGTGTATGCATAGAAGAGAGGTTGAAGATGATGAGAATGCTCTAAAATCTCAATTTTGTATAGGTTTTACTCATTAGAAACCTTACTAGAGCATGATGCATGTATGAAGTTTTTATATGTAAACAGTTTAGAAGCAAAAGGAATGCAAAAGTAATAGAAACAAATGCAATTTTTTAAGAATTTTAATGTATAGGTCGACCTATAAAAGTCATGTGTCGACCTATACATGCTATGTGCCGACCTGTATAGGCAACACATGAGACAAAGCCTACAACCTTTGATATTGTAGCATGGGTATCGACTTATGCATCGTATGTGTCGACCTATAGTTGAAAAAAATTCGTCTATAAGTCGGTCTATAATCGTATGTGTCAAACTGTAGAAGGTTTTCCTTTCTATAGGTCAACGTGTACATCACATGTGTCGACCTATAGATAGTTTTCCTCCCAAAAATGAAATTTTTGATGCACAAAACAATTTCTAGAACATTGTATATAAATACTAAAGTTTCCTAATTTTGAAATCATACAAAACACATATAAATGGAAAGTTACACACATATACTCCCCCTTTTTGATGATGGTAAAACTTCAGACGATGCATTTTCGTGTTCATGAAAGGCTCCCCCTAAATGTATGCATTATGACTTCATATACTTCTTCCCCTTTGACAACATAAAAAAATAAGCTATTAGCAGTATCAAATCACATATACTATATACAATACAGAAGAAGTTGCAAAGATAAGATGTGCACTCACATACTCATCATACATGAAGGTACACCAAATTAATAAACAACCCAACATTTCACATTAATCATCCAAAATATTAGACGTAGTACACAACCATTGTCATAAGTTCAAACGAATAAGCAAATATTGTTAATACATAATCAAAGCCAAACAAATAAATTAAAGGAACAATGCATAATGAATCAAAGCATGACTTCACAAAATGCATAATGAAAAATGAGATAAAAATACACAATATAAGACAACATCATAACACTTCATCCAAGATCACTCTATCTCCTTCCATGTTCCCGAAGCATTGGCCTGTATGCCATATGCTATCCTTGACCATCATTTCCATAATGAAAATCCAGGAAGTCACACATCTCCCTATAAAACTGAGCATAATGATAATGGTTGTCATTTTGAGTTGCAATTATGTGGTTAATTCTAGAAATAGTAGCAACATGATTCGCGTCCATATTATTCCTCATTGATACAAGACTCTCCGTAACATATGAAGCAAAGGCCTCAAAGTTAGCATCCTGAGTAGTCATATGCTCATGCATCAAACGGAACGGTTCCAATTGTGCATCTTCAAAGGCATCTCACCTTTGACAATCCTCAACATACCTCTCATCCTGCCTTAATTGCATATTTTGAAGTGTTGTCATGATAGAGGTAGTATCAGTATAACCAACACCAACATTAGCACCATAAACATTACCATGATCATCTCTATGAGGAGCATCTTGTATTACCGCATCTCCTTCTGGAAAATCATGAGGAACTCCCATAGCCTGCTCATTAACCATGTGAGCTTCAGCTGCATCATTACCAAACTCAACAAAAACATCAAAGTTGTAAAATTTCGGACCATTTTTACCTGCACGGAAAAAATATGCTCGACGGTTTATGTCCCCAAAGTACCCCAAGTTAGTAAGGGTTCGTTTGGAGAACTCTTGAGCAGATCCAAGTGATTTGTATGTGTGATTTGGCATACCGGTGTTGAAGTAATTGAGAATTTTAGTTATCATGGAGACATAGTGAAATGATATTCCTTTGTTTCAATTTTTGATAGCGAATATACGAGACACAAGATAGTGAGGGAAGTTGATCTTGATTTTGTTCAATATAATTTATACCAGATGAATTTCAGCAAAATCAATCCGAGAGAATCCATCATTTTTTGGACGCAAAACATGAGAGACTAACCATAACAGAATTCTAGGGACCCAGTCTCCATTGGGTCCTTGATGATTAATTAAACCTTGGTTGCATTTAGGCAACCATTTAAAGGCTCCTTTAGGATAAAAAATTCTCCTAAAATTTCACTTTGCAATAATGTAACCATTTTTGCAACAATAATGATAATACAAATTATGAGAAGATGAGCTTTTGCTATTAGGACTTTTTTCAACAAAACTATACTATCTATAAGGATTATGAGAAGGCATGTCATATTTAAAAGTATCAATAGCAAAAGTAAACTTAGGTTGCAAAACCTTATCCTACTTGGCTTTAAGAGTTCTTGACTCTTTTTTCCAAATGTGACAAGTTTCACAACCAAACCATGAAGTTTTGACATCCTCACTTTTATCTTTTAGAATATCTTGCTGGCATACCCCAAAATTTGCCCTACTTTTTTTAATTTTCCTGGCTTATGGTTTTATTAATTTGCATATTTTTTCTATTTTGATCATGCACGCATCGACATTTGCATACGGTAATAAATTTAGGCCAAATGTTCGATGATAATAGATTAAATCAGTTTAAGTGGATTTTCGAGGTGGATATTATTTGATAATTATTCGGGTTTATTTCCCGTATTACTTGTGGTGGGGATCATCTCTTTATTTGAGATTCATGGTTATCAGGAGAGACTAAAACGATCATTAATTAATTCGGAGGTTTGCTTGGATTCAAAGGAATGACAAAGTTGGAATAAAAGGGAAATTTCATTCATTTAGTGGAAAATATCATTTCTCAAAAGTACTAAAGTTCATGGCCTAAGCCACTCAAAATTCAAGCCAAAAATGGTAGAAAAATTAAGGCAAATGCATGAAAATTCAAGTTCAATTACTAGTGACTTTTTGCCTTACATCCTAACTTGGTATATTTGCTAAACTCCAACATGATTGGTCTTTAACTACTCTTAGCTACCTATTTCTCCACAAGTTATCCATTTACTTAATTACCCTTAACTACCATAACTTCCAAACTAACACAAAGCTTCCAAACTAACACAAATCTCAACTTCCATTTTTTTCACTCAATCCTAGCCACTCTTAACATTTAATCATATGGTCGAAATTGGTGATCCACAACTAAGGATTAAATTAACTCCTATCCGTTGATAAACCAATTACTTGAATCATAATCCATGGGTGATCATTCACCTACCAATTCTATATAAACATGTTATTTTTCACATTTTAGGGGGTTAACTAACCTAACTTGGAAAATTGACAATTAATCATTATTTTTCTACAATTTTTTCTTCTCAATTTCTCTCTCAATATTTATCTTCTTTCTCACCCTCACTAAAGTTCATCTTCATCACCATTTAGAACTTCACATTGAAGTTCTAAAATGGTGGAACTTAGCCACAATCCAATTTCAATAAATCATGAATACACAATTCAAGCATTATCATCAACAACCATCATCTAAAGTTTATCAAGATTTATCAACAATCATCATCCAAGATCATCAATTCAAACTTATTCATCAACATTCTATATTCATGATTTATCTTTTACATTCATTCATCATCAAGAATAATTATCAAAGCTTGGGAGTTAATTGGATTAATGGAGCTTATTCTTGAAGTTTTCCAGGTTTCTTTTCGACGCTTCGATTTTCAACACTAACCGGAGCAAATCTCCGCTCTGTTGGTAATCTTTTATCTCTTCCACACCTTTGCCATGAATTATTAGATGTTTGTTGGTTGGTTGATTTAATCTACTATTTTGAATTTCCTTATTAGATAATCACTTATTTTAGCATTGAACACATAAACTTGAAAAGATGATATTTTAATTCTTAACTATTAATAACATGTGGATATATCATTTGAATTGGTTTTTCGCACTGATCGTGAATATACAATTACTTTTTTGTTCCAGTGCATATATTTAGCCAAATTAACGTAGTCTTTAATCAACTTTATTGCCCACTTTTATCGGTTTTCGATGTAATTCGTAGTTTGTTTCACAATTTACCGTATATATTTGATTTCTTTACGAAATTCTGATTCCAACGATATATTAACTCGTCAAATTCGATTTCGTTGACCGTTACCGAAAGCTTGTCCAAAGCTGATATTTTTCTCCATATTACTATTATTTGGCTACTGTTATTTTACTTTTTCTATATCACTATTATTTTAGTTATTAGATTTACAAGTTATTGCTACTAACTAATATTTCACTTGTACTGCATGTGTTAATGTTATTATAATTCATTTTACATATGTTACCGCATACCGTAGTTGCATGTGTATTACATTAGCTTCTTTTTTCTATATCAGTAAATTTAGTTAGAGAAATATATATTTTAGTTACCTAGTTAGAAAACGTACATATAGGTAGCTTAGTTTAAAATCTATATATTAGTCTAGAAAATTAAAACAGTAGTCTTACTTAGAAAATATATACTTTTTAGTTTAGATAATATGTCAGTAACTTTATTTAAATTTATACTGATACATTAGTTTAGTTTTAGATAATATTTTAGTTTAGATTAGGAAAATACATATATTAGTTACTAGTTACTTAGTTAAAAAAGGAATATTAATACAATAACTTAGTAAGAAATAAACGTTAATATTGATTTAGTAAAAATGCTAAATTTATATTTTTTAGTTTAGTTTTAGTGATTATTCAAAATGCTAGAAGTAAAATCAATGTGTTAGTTAATTATTTTTGACGATAAATCTTCTTTTGGTTCATATAATTAATTAACTAAATCTTTAATTAATTCTTTTGTCAATTCATGGATTAATTTTCCTTGATTGGTTTAATTATTTGGTCAAATATATTTTGATCAAGTTGTTAGATTAATAACTTTAGGACCTTTTAATATGATATTCTCATGAATAATTGCATGATCCCTTAGGTTAGTTTGGTCATTCCAAACCAATAGATTAGGTTTTAACCTAGTTTTCAAATTAATTCAAATCTTTCGATTCAAGTTGATCAAGATAAATTTTGATAAATTAAATCCTTTGATGTCGTATAATCCCACAGTCTAATTTATGTGACCAAAAGACCCTTGGTCACTTAACAAGACTTTTTCCTGTAAGTTGTGGAGCTTGAAGCCTCAAGTCAGACTTTGAATTAAGGCGTCCTCAGTCATACCAAGTTGTGGATAATACAAACTACAACAAAGGTGACATCTTTAAGAGGTTGTTAAATAAAAGCTAGAATTGTGTGGCATGAGCCTTAAGTAATAGAGAAGGAATGAGACTGGAGAATTCCTACCCTCATTCTGAATATCTTTGGGCATGGGACATATGACCCAGTGCTCATCGTATTCACCTTTATTCATAGACTTTAGCACAATTCAAATCATACAATTGACAAGTCTCTCTCTTAACAAAGAAATGCAACAATGCAAGGACTACATCAACAACTTATCAATCATGATTCAAGTTGTAAGACTCGAGCCTTAAGAAATGGAGAAAGAATGAGACTGAAGAATTCCTACCCTCATTCTGAATATCTTTGGGTACGGGACGCTTAACCCAGTTGCTCATTGTATTCACCTCAATTCATAAACTTTAGTGCAATTCGAGTCGAACGATTGATAAGGTCTTCATCACTACAAGAAACGACAACAAAGACTCTCCTTCAGCAACTTGAAAGTTAGGATGATAATTACATGCCACGAGCCTTAAGTAGTAAAGAAGGAATGAGACTGGAGTTTCCTACACTCATTATGGATATCTTTGGGTGCGGGACGTTTGGTCTGTTGCTTATCGTATCCACCTTTACTCATAGACTTTAGTGTGGTTCTTGTCCAATAATTATCAAGTCTATTCTGTTCTTATTCAATCAATCTATCATCTCCTCTTGCCTCCTCAATCATCTTGCTTTAAACCCTAGTGGGTTGAACTACAAAAGCTCTAATTTCCTTATTGCACTATAAGGATACGTAGGCAGGAGAGTTCAGATTCTCCGCGAGCTATCTTATTTATTAATTAATCATTCTTCATTCATTCAATCATTATTCATTCATTCAAGCAATACCATCTTTTTGAGATCGAATATTACTTTTCCTTGGTTTCCATGTTTATCCTTTTAGGATGCCTAATGAACAGTTTGCCTTGTGAACCAAGAGCTGTTTGACATGTACCCAAACATTTAATTCCCTTTGTTTCTGGTTATGACAGGAGTGGGTATGTGTAGGTCCCTCCACATCCTAGTCAATACCTCTTTCGCTCTTCTGTTCAAAGTTTATTCCTTCGTGGATCCAAGATACTATTCTTCTTTGATCTCGAACCGTTTGTTCCCCAGCAAGTGATATATTTTTCCTTGCACCCAACAATACTTTCTTGTGGGCCTCATACTCATCCTTTTAGGACATTTTTCCATCTTGTGAACCAAGAGTCGTTTGGCTTGTACCCAAACATCTAATTCATTATTTTTTGGTAAGACAATACAATGGGTATGCCTCTGTTCCTCCACATCTTAGTCTATACCTTTTCACTCTTGGGTTCAAAGCCAGTTTACCTTATGGGTTCCCATTTTAACATTCTGTTGGTACAAGTTATACTTTCTTCTCAATGCAATCATACTCTGGAAATTTGTTTGTCTTGTTAATCCTTGTTGTTTAGACAAACACTTCCTTTTCTTTCCTTTGTTTTCGTAGTTCCACGAACTACGATTGCTCTGATTTTCTCATTACACAGTGAGAATAGGTAGGAACGAGGATGTGAATCCTTCGCGAGCATACTTCTAATTATTCCTTCCGCCTTAAGGCACCATCTGTATCTTTCATGATCCTTTATCTACTTTCGATCATTGCCACTCACCCCAGTGACATATTGTTTCTTTGAAATCAAATATCACTTCTTTGGAATTCCTTATAAACCCTTTTAGGACATTTGTCTACCTTTGTGCCAAGAGATGTTTGGCTTGTACTCAAACACCTAATTCATTATTTTTGGTCATAACAATACAATAGGTACGCCTCTGTTCCTCCATATCTTAGTCGTGCCACCTTTACTCTTGAGCTAAAAATAACATTTACCCTATAGATTCCAATACACCTTCACCTTTGGTTTCAAACTATACATTTTCTATCACTGTTACCGAACTCTTCAATTCTGTGACTTTGGTCATTCACTCCATTCATTTCCATAACACATTCACATTCAACTTTCATTCACTCCGTGTGATACACCTTATTCTTTGAGCCAAATATACTATCTCTTTGTGCTCCATCTTGTGTCAGCTTGGGAATAAAGAGTTGTTTGGCTTGTACCCAGACATTTAACTCCTTCTCTTTTGGTAAGACAAAATTGTGGGTATGCCTAGTTTCCTCCACGTCTTAATCTATACCAGTTTTACTCTTGGGTTCATACTTTCACCCCTTGTTGGAGTTCAAACAATATTATTCTTTGGTTCAGACCATACCTTGACCACAACTCTTTTCATCTCCTACCATTAGTTCTTTGAACTACGGAGCTCTGAATTCCTCATTTGACTATGAGGATACGTAGGCATGAGGGCCCTAATCCTCACCGAGCACTTTGTCTATTTATTTTCCCTTTTCCCCATTCTTTTGCGAGTCATCTTTAGATATAACACCCATTCGAGCAAGAACAATCAAAACAGTTCACATGGAGTAGCATGGATGTTAGGGGTGCTAATATCTTCCCCTTGCATAATTGACTTCCTTACCCAACATATCTCTTTCCCCCGGGTTTTGTCGATGTTTTCCCTTTCCTTCGGGAATAAATAAAGTTCGATGGAGACTCTGTTGTATGTTCGAGCGTGCGATATGTTCGGGTATATTTCCGCTAGCTTTAGCTAGCGACTCTGCTGGGGATGCTTCGTTGCTTAGAGTACTTCCTAGTCGCTAAAAGGAGTTGAGCCTAGTTTAGGTTGTTTTCGCTTGTTATGGGTGTTTACTTGTATTATTTTAATCGCTTTATTTATCGCATTCTTTATCACTTTACATATTATATTATGGATATCATCTTTTATACTCCCTGTTGGGTTGGGATAGATTACATGAGAGAAAAGCTCTACACTCGAGCTTGAGTACATACACAGGAAAGTAATGTGACTAAAGTCGTGTTTGACCTTCGTGGAGTTATTCCGTGATTATGGTTAACACGAGACGTCACACCTAGAGTAGATCCTTTTGGGAGCATCATTGTCCGACGAGTCATTCGTCTAAGGCAATAGTATCTCGAAATGGGTCGTTGACTCTAGGAACCTTTTAGGTTGCCTTTGAAGACTAGAACCTACTTGATAGGGGAATATGGGTTTTTCTGCAGGAAACCATAGCCTCTACATACCTTATTCTCATGTATGTCAGACCTTTGATCCTGCATCGGGCAGTGTACACAGATTATCCGGTTTATTTTCATGTTGTTGACATATAGTATTGCATATCATTTTTGCATTGTTGTATATATACCAGAGTTTTGACCCTGAATTATTATGCCATCAATGCTTTTAATCTATGGGTGTTGCATAATTATTTGCATTCCATCCCCAACATGTGCATTCATGCATTTTCATTTCATGTCTATCAACCAGAAAAAGCTCACCTTGTCCTTTCTCCAGTCAGAAAGACGACGACTCTTCGACACCAGTATTTCACAATAGCTAACAAGTCGAGAATTATGGAAGATCTGGAACAAGACAATGCTACCTACAAGGAAACCTTAGCTCAGTTCCAAGGCACAATGGACACCTTCCAAGGTAACATGAACATCATAACGGAGTACCTTCAAGGTAAGAAGGCTACTACTTCTACCTCTGCTGCCAATCCCGCTTCTGTTGTAGTTACTGATGCCATTGTTATCACCACTAATGTTGATGATGTTGTGGACCATGTGATTCAACCCGTGGTGAGCCAACTTATCTATTAGTCGGGTCCTAGTAGGTATGCCATTGCCTATCCCTGGGGGTTGCCTCTTAAATTTACTCCCTAAGTTGCTAACGGGAATGTATTTGTGCCATATCAGCTCTTTACTGTACATCTGGCCAATGGGAATTTTGTTTCCCATCCTTGGGGCATGACTACTCACTTTCCTCAAATGGTTAATATTGACAACCATGAGATCAACCCAGAACAGGTTCTTCAGACTTCTACACCAGTGATTGTTGAAATTCCCAATGATAATGAAGATGAATATAGAGGTCATACCCTTCACTTACGTATTCCTCCTCGAGCTGCTCAACCTACTATTCATAACTTGAATCAAGGTGTTCAGATACCTCATACTCATCCCGGGACATCTTCTGTTGGTGCACCTTCATTTGTGTATCATGGGGCACCTTATGCTCCATATCAGGATCAGTATGGTCATACTGTTGGTCAGATGGTTAATCCAGGATTGATGTATCCTCAAGGGTATCCCCAGTTTGCTTCTACTCCAGTCATTTCTCAGACAACTGCTCAAGGTGTTCAACTTCCCAATCGTCAAGTTTGTCCTCAAATTGATAATCAAATTGATGTTGGTTCAGATCAAAATAGACAAGCAGACTATCGGTTACTAGATGAGAGGATCAGGGTCATTGAAGGTTTCTCTGCTTATGGTATGGATGTTAAGGACTTGTGTCTAGTTCCTAATATGGTGCTTCCTCCTAAGTTCAAAGCACCAGACCAACCAAAATACAAGGGTTTAAGTTGTCCAAGAAGTCATGAATTCATGTACTGTAGGAAGATGGCATCTTACATTGATAATGATGAGCTTCTTTTCCATTGCTTTCAAGACAGCTTATGTAACACCCCGATAAAAATAAGATAATTATTTAAATTAAGTTAATAATATATTTATTAATTTAATTAAATAATTGGATTATTATTGGGATTATTATTATTGGATTATTATTATTATTATTATTATTGGAATAAAAGTTGGAATCAGTAAAAAGGTCCCATTTGGTAAAAAGAGGTTTTCACGTGAAAACAGAGAAACGACTCAAAAGTGGAAAAGGGCAAAGAGCAAGAGAACAAGGGTTGAAGAAAGGAAAAGCTTGAGGGTCAAAGAATCAATTGCCGGATTAACTAAGGTAAGGGGGGTTTATCATCGTTTAATGGGTATTATGGGATAATATGTAATGGGTAGTGATAAACCATTGATTTGCCTCTGATTTGAATGATGCATGATGAAATTGTGAACTTTTGGGATGAACGAAATCTGGATTAAAATCGAAGGAAATTCGTAGGAATTAGATGCAATAATGTTAGAATTTGTGAGATCGAATAAGGTATGATTCGTGTTAGATGAGATGAATGATTACTGTGTAAAATTTGGACTGTGGAAGGTTGAATTGGATAGATCTCGTAACAGAGAAGACCATAACAGATCTGGAAATCTGGTTTCTGGTCATACGCGTATGGCACTAGGCAATACGCGTATGAGATGGTCTGGTACGCGTATGGCACTAGGCAATACGCGTATGGATGAGGAAGATGATATTTTGAACGTGGTTTGGTCTCTGTTGGTACGCGTATGGGGAGGTGGTACGCGTAGCATACGCGTATGAGACAGGTGATACGCGTATGGGATGGGCGTAGGAATGGGCCATACGCGTATGGGAATAGGCAGTACGCGTATGGGCAGGGTTGTGATTTTTCTGTGCTGTTGTTGTGCAGTTTTTGGTTGTTCAGCTGAGTAATGTAATTTAGTTGATGTATGATATAGTAGGGATCATTTCCCGTTGTTTTGAGCAGTGTAGGTATTAGTAGAGTGTGCTAATACTGTGATTATTAATTGGCATGACATGATATGATTTTGTGATAATATGCTGATGATGTATGATTGTATACCTAATGCTGTGAATGTATGTATTATGTGGAATGGACTGTTTTATGGCTTAGAGTGTGAGCATATGTCCATTGTGGATTGTTGTTGATGTTGTATGCTAGGTGATTTAGCATGCATATTGTGGCCTTTATGGTGGTAGCTAATTCCCATGGTGAGGAATTAGTGAGTTAGTCATTATGGACTGTTGATGATGTTTGCATGCTAGGTGAATTAGCGTGCATAGCATGGCCCTTGGGGTGGTAGCTAATTCCCATGGTGAGGAATTAGTGAGTGAGTCACTAGGTCTCAAATGAGTGGGACTAGTGGGCTTGGTAGCCGTATCTGGATTTGATCGGTGAGGTTGAACTATATGTTCACGAATAGTCGGTACCGCATGCATGGAGTCTCATTGCATAATATGTGTATGGCGTATAATATGAATGGATGTATTCCAATATTATACGTGTGTTTGTGTTGATATTGAGTATGAGTATGAGTTGTATTGGTATTGAGTATGATATTTGAATTAATATGCCGTTACTAAATGTGTGATGTGATTAGGGTGACTAATGCGTTAAATTACTTAACATGACATGATATTTTATAATGCTTATTATATCGATTGAGGAACTCACCCTTACAACTATTTTTCAGGTAACGAGCAGTGATTGAGTAGGAGCTAGTGCTTGGAGTCTAGTGTAGTTCCTTAGTGGGTCATGCTCTGATAGATGTAACATCGGGACGGGATGTTTTACCTTGTTGAATAATTCTTACATGGAATGTGTTACATGTTTTGAATGATTGAATTGATTTCTATCCGCTGCGTATTGTGCAAATGCTTTATGTTTTGAATTAATAAAAGAGCATGACAGTTATTATGGTGAACGGTGTGAAGTGATTGTGTGACACCCTTAATTGCACCTTTACTCGGATGTATATATTTGTTATTTTAATTAAATATTTGGGGTATTTTAGAAGGGTGTTACATTAGTGGTATCAGAGCATAGTCGGTCGAGTCGAGTCGTAATTATTCTGTTCCCCTGTACGGGATAGGTGTTGTGTAACCCTATCAGTACTTATTGTTTTAGCTTGTTGGGTTTTCAGAATAGAGATGGCTGGAAGAGGTAGAGACGATGCTGCGATTGCTGAGGCTCTGGGTATGCTAGCTGGAGTACTTGGAGGGAATCCGAATGTTGTGGGAATGGGAGCTGCTCGTCAACTGAGTGAGTTCCAGAAGAACAATCCTCCAATGTTCAAGGGAGCATACGATCCAGATGGTGCTCAGAAGTGGTTGAAGGAGATCGAGAGGATCTTCCGAGTGACTGAGTGTGCCGATAACCAGAAGGTCAGGTTCGGTACGCATATGCTGTCAGAGGAAGCAGATGATTGGTGGGTTGCTACCCGCACTGAGTTGGAAGCTGCTGGAAATGCTGAGATCACTTGGGCGGTGTTCAGAGAGAGATTCCTGAGGAAGTACTTTCCAGAGGATGTCAGAGGAAAGAAAGAGATAGAATTCTTAGAATTGAAGCAGGGCAATCGGTCTGTTACTGAGTATGCTGCTAAGTTCACAGAGCTGTCGAAGTATTACACTCCCTATAACGAAGCTACTGGGGAATTTTCGAAGTGTGTGAAGTTTGAGAACGGGTTACATCCTGAGATCAAGCAGGCTATTGGGTATCAGCGAATTAGAGTGTTTTCTGATTTGGTTGACTGTTGCAGGATTTTTGAACAGGATACCAAGGCTAGAGCGGAGAGCTATCAGCAAAGGGTTGATAGGAAAGGCAAGAATCAGAATGATCGTGGGAAACCGTATGCAGTTGGCAAAGGTTTCCAGAGACAGAGTGGGATGAAGAGGCCTAGTGGGGGAGACTCCAGTGCCCCTGCTAAGTGTTACAGATATGGTCAGGCTGGACATCGTATCCATGAGTGTACCAGTAATGAGAAGAAGTGTTTCAAGTGTGGAAAAGGTGGTCACTTGGCTGCAGAGTGCCGGTTGAAGACTGTGACTTGTTTCAACTGTGGAGAGGTGGGTCATATCAGTCCACAGTGTCCTAAGCCGAAGAGAGAGAATCGGTCGGGAGGCAAGGTCTTTGCTTTATCGGGTTCTGAGACTTCTGCAGATGATCGTTTGATTCGAGGTACGTGTTATATTAATGGCTTTCCTCTTGTAGCTATTATTGACACAAGTGCAACTCATTCCTTTATATCTTTGGATTGTGCTGTGAAACTTAAGTTAGAGATATCTGAGATGCATGGTAGTATGGTGATTGATACTCCTGCGAAGGGTTCAGTGACTACTACTTCAGTTTGTTTAAATTGTCCTTTGAGTATTTTTGGTAGAGACTTTGGGATGGACCTTGTGTGTCTTCCACTAGTGCAGATTGATGTTATCTTGGGTATGAACTGGTTGGTGTTTAACCGAGTTTCTATCAATTGTTTTGATAAGACTGTGATATTTCCTGAGATGGAAGAAGGAGAGATTTTGTTTCTATCAGCGAGGCAAGTGAATGAGGCAGTAGCAGATGGGGCAGAGTTGTTTATGCTGTTAGCGACTTTGGAGGCTAAAGATAAACTGGTGATTTGCGATCTAGCTGTGGTGTGTGATTTTCCTGATGTGTTTCCTAAGGAAGTGAATGAATTGCCGCCAGAGCGTGAAGTTGAGTTCTCGATTGATTTGGTACCTGGTACTAGGCCGATATCGATGGCTCCGTACCGTATGTCTGCTGTTGAGTTAACTGAATTGAAGAGTCAGTTGGAAGATTTGTTGGATAAGAGATTCATTCGTCTGAGTGTGTCACCGTGGGGTGCACCAGTGTTATTGGTTAAGAAGAAAGAAGGTACTATGAGGTTGTGTGTGGACTACAGGCAACTGAATAAAGTGACTATCAAGAATCGGTATCCTTTGCCGAGGATTGATGATTTGATGGATCAGTTGGTTGGTGCGAGTGTGTTCAGCAAAATAGACTTGAGATCTGGGTATCATCAGATACGCGTGAAAATTGAGGATATTCAGAAGACTGCTTTCAGAACAAGGTATGGACACTATGAGTATTCTGTAATGCCTTTTGGTGTGACTAATGCGCCTGGAGTATTCATGGAGTATATGAATAGGATTTTCCATCCGTACCTAGACAAGTTTGTTGTGGTGTTTATTGACGATATTTTGGTGTATTCGAAATCTGAAGAAGAGCATGCTGAACATTTGAGAGTGGTTTTAGGAGTTCTACGAGAAAAGAAGTTATTTGCTAAACTGTCCAAATGTGAATTTTGGTTAGAAGAGGTTAGTTTTCTTGGTCATGTGATTTCAAGAGGTGGTGTTGCTGTTGATCCTTCTAAGATAGAAGCGGTATCTAAGTGGGAAGCTCCGAGGTCTGTTGCTGAGATTCGAAGTTTCCTTGGTTTGGCTGGTTATTATAGGAAGTTCATTGAGGGATTTTCTAAGTTGGCGTTACCGTTGACGATGTTGACTAGAAAGGGGCAAGCATTTGTTTGGGACTCAAAATGTGAAGAAGGTTTCCAAGAGTTAAAGAGAAGGTTAACTATTGCTCCTATTCTGATGTTACCGAGTCCGTCGGAACCATTTGAGGTTTTCTGTGATGCTTCATTGTTGGGTTTGGGTGGTGTTTTGATGCAGAATAAGCAAGTTGTAGCTTATGCTTCGAGACAACTGAAGGTTCATGAGAGGAACTATCCGACGCACAATTTAGAGTTGGCAGCTGTGGTGTTTGTTCTGAAGTTATGGAGGCATTACTTGTACGGGTCAAGATTTGAGGTTTTCAGTGACCATAAAAGTTTAAAGTATTTGTTTGATCAGAAAGAGCTGAATATGAGACAGAGGAGATGGTTAGAGTTTCTGAAGGATTATGACTTTGGTTTGAATTACCATCCGGGTAAAGCAAACGTAGTGGCTGATGCATTGAGTAGGAAAGCATTACATATGTCTATGTTAATGGTTAAGGAGTTGGATTTAATTGAGCAGTTTAGAGACTTGAGTTTGGTGTGCGAGAGTACTCACAATAGTGTTAAATTGGGAATGTTGAAGTTAACAAGTGGTATTCTGGATGAGATTAGAGAGGGTCAGAAATCCGATGTGTTTTTGGTTGATAAGTTGACTCTAGTGAATCAAGGTCAAGGTGGTGAATTCAGAGTTGATGAGAATGGTGTTTTGAAATTTGGTAATCGGGTGTGTATTCCGGATGTTACCGAACTTAAGAAGAGTATTCTGGAGGAAGGACATCGTAGTGGCTTGAGTATTCATCCTGGAGCTACGAAAATGTATCATGATTTGAAAAAATTATTTTGGTGGCCGGGAATGAAAAGAGAAATTGCGAGTTTTGTTTATTCTTGTTTGACTTGCCAGAAGTCAAAGATTGAGCATCAGAAGCCGTCTGGGCTAATGCAACCGTTGGCTATTCTAGAGTGGAAGTGGGATAGTATCAGTATGGATTTTATTTCTGGTTTACCGAGGACAATTAAGAATTTTGAAGCTATTTGGGTGATTGTTGACAGATTGACAAAATCGGCTCATTTCATTCCGATCAGAATGGATTATCCGTTAGAGAGATTAGCTGAGTTGTATATTGAGAAAATTGTAAGTTTGCATGGTATTCCGTCGAGTATTGTTTCGGACAGAGATCCTAGATTTACATCGAAGTTCTGGGAAGGTTTGCAGAGGGCTTTGGGAACTAAGCTGAGATTGAGTTCTGCATATCATCCGCAGACTGATGGTCAGACTGAGAGGACGATTCAGTCACTGGAGGATCTTTTGAGGGCTTGTGTTTTGGAAAAGGGAGGTGCTTGGGATTGTTATTTACCGTTGATTGAGTTTACCTACAACAATAGTTTTCATTCGAGCATTGGTATGGCACCGTTTGAAGCTTTGTATGGTAGGAGATGTCGGACACCTTTATGTTGGTATGAGTCCGGTGAGAGTACTGTGGTTGGACCGGAGATTGTTCAACAAACTACGGAAAAGATTAAGATGATTCAGGAGAAGATGAGAATTGCTCAGAGTCGTCAGAAGAGTTATCACGACAAGAGGAGGAAGTCACTTGAGTTTCAAGAGGGAGATCATGTGTTTCTTCGTGTTACTCCGATAACTGGGGTTGGTCGAGCTTTGAAGTCGAAGAAGTTGACACCTCGATTTATTGGTCCTTATCAGATTTTGGAGAGGATAGGGGAGGTAGCCTATCGTATCGCTTTACCGCCGTCACTTGCGAATTTGCATGAGGTTTTTCATGTGTCTCAGTTGAGGAGGTACATTCCTGATCCGTCGCATGTAGTCCAAGTAGATGATGTACAGGTGAGAGATAACCTGACTGTTGAAACATCACCTATGAGGATCGAGGATCGAGAGTTGAAGCAGTTGCGGGGTAAAGAGATTGCTTTGGTAAAGGTAGCTTGGGGAGGACCAGCAGGTGGCAATGTGACTTGGGAACTTGAGAGTCAGATGAAGGAGTCTTATCCTGAGTTATTCGCTTGAGGTATGTTTTCGAGGACGAAAACTCTTTTAGTGGGGGAGAGTTGTAACACCCCGATAAAAATAAGATAATTATTTAAATTAAGTTAATAATATATTTATTAATTTAATTAAATAATTGGATTATTATTGGGATTATTATTATTGGATTATTATTATTATTATTATTGGAATAAAAGTTGGAATCAGTAAAAAGGTCCCATTTGGTAAAAAGAGGTTTTCACGTGAAAACAGAGAAACGACTCAAAAGTGGAAAAGGGCAAAGAGCAAGAGAACAAGGGTTGAAGAAAGGAAAAGCTTGAGGGTCAAAGAATCAATTGCCGAATTAACTAAGGTAAGGGGGGTTTATCATCGTTTAATGGGTATTATGGGATAATATGTAATGGGTAGTGATAAACCATTGATTTGTCTCTGATTTGAATGATGCATGATGAAATTGTGAACTTTTGGGATGAACGAAATCTGGATTAAAATCGAAGGAAATTCGTAGGAATTAGATGCAATAATGTTAGAATTTGTGAGATCGAATAAGGTATGATTCGTGTTAGATGAGATGAACGATTACTGTGTAAAATTTGGACTGTGGAAGGTTGAATTGGATAGATCTCGTAACAGAGAAGATCATAACAGATCTGGAAATCTGGTTTCTGGTCGTACGCGTATGGCACTAGGCAATACGCGTATGAGATGGTCTGGTACGCGTATGGCACTAGGCAATACGCGTATGGATGAGGAAGATGATATTTTGAACGTGGTTTGGTCTCTGTTGGTACGCGTATGGGGAGGTGGTACGCGTAGCATATGCGTATGAGACAGGTGATACGCGTATGGGATGGGCGTAGGAATGGGCCATACGCGTATGGGAATAGGCAGTACGCGTATGGGCAGGATTGTGATTTTTCTGTGCTGTTGTTGTGCAGTTTTTGGTTATTCAGCTGAGTAATGTAATTTAGCTGATGTATGATATAGTAGGGATCATTTCCCGTTGTTTTGAGCAGTGTAGGTATTAGTAGAGTGTGCTAATACTGTGATTATTAATTGGCATGACATGATATGATTTTGTGATAATATGCTGATGATGTATGATTGTATACCTAATGCTGTGAATGTATGTATTATGTGGAATGGACTGTTTTATGGCTTAGAGTGTGAGCATATGTCCATTGTGGATTGTTGTTGATGTTGTATGCTAGGTGATTTAGCATGCATATTGTGGCCTTTATGGTGGTAGCTAATTTCCATGGTGAGGAATTAGTGAGTTAGTCATTATGGACTGTTGATGATGTTTGCATGCTAGGTGAATTAGCGTGCATAGCATGGCCCTTGGGGTGGTAGCTAATTCCCATGGTGAGGAATTAGTGAGTGAGTCACTAGGTCTCAAATGAGTGGGACTAGTGGGCTTGGTAGCTGTATCTGGATTTGATCGGTGAGGTTGAACTATATGTTCACGAATAGTCGGTACCGCATGCATGGAGTCTCATTGCATAATATGTGTATGGCGTATAATATGAATGGATGTATTCCAATATTATACGTGTGTTTGTGTTGATATTGAGTATGAGTATGAGTTGTATTGGTATTGAGTATGATATTTGAATTAATATGCCGTTACTAAATGTGTGATGTGATTAGGGTGACTAATGCGTTAAATTACTTAACATGACATGATATTTTATAATGCTTATTATATCGATTGAGGAACTCACCCTTACAACTATTTTTCAGGTAACGAGCAGTGATTGAGTAGGAGCTAGTGCTTGGAGTCTAGTGTAGTTCCTTAGTGGGTCATGCTCTGATAGATGTAACATCGGGACGGGATGTTTTACCTTGTTGAATAATTCTTACATGGAATGTGTTACATGTTTTGAATGATTGAATTGATTTCTATCCGCTGCGTATTGTGCAAATGCTTTATGTTTTGAATTAATAAAAGAGCATGACAGTTATTATGGTGAACGGTGTGAAGTGATTGTGTGACATCCTTAATTGCACCTTTACTCTGATGTATATATTTGTTATTTTAATTAAATATTTGGGGTATTTTAGAAGGGTGTTACAGCTTATATGGGGCATCCTTAGATTGGTATATGAGCTTAGAACGCAGTAAAATCAGATCTTGGAAGGACTTGTCTGAAGCCTTTCTTAAGCAATACAAGTATAGCCTGGACATGGCTCCCACCAAGCTACAACTGCAAAATCAAGCCTGAAGAGTAGTGAAACATTCAAAGAATACGCTTAGAGATGGCGTGAGATGGCTTCTAAAGTTAAACTTGCATTGACAGATGCTGAATTTATTGATATCTTCGTGAGCACACTCCAAGGTTTGTACTATGAAAAGATGGTTGGTAGCGCGTCGTCAAACTTTGCCGACATAGTAACCATTGGAGAACGCATCGAGAATAGGCTGAAAACCGGGAAGATTACTAGTATTGACAGCCAGTCAGTGGCCAAGAAATCTCAGGGTTTTGCTAAGAAGAAAGAGGCTGAGGCAAGGGTTGTGACAGCAAATTCCACCCTTAAGTTCAAGCACCTATGACTCATGTGCCATACTACCCGTATCCGTACATTACCACTGCTCAATATCGGCAACCTGCATACCAACCTCAGTATCAGCAACCTCCACAGGCTCTAGTTTCTCAGAATCAGCAAGTTAACAGAAACCAGAGTCAAGGTCAGTGTAGGCGGTTTGATAGAAAGCACCCTCATCGTGACCCGATCCCTGTATCATACGCTCAACTACTCCTTTATCTTATTCAGCAAGGGGCAATCGTACCAAAGGAGATTCCTCCTGCTACATTCCCGTATCATATAAAGCACAATCCTAATGCTTCGTGCGCCTACCATGTTGGGCATATAGGACATTCTACCGAGGATTGTTGGCCTCTCTAGTCAAGAGTATATGAGCTTATTGATCAGAAGGTTTTGTCATTCTCTGAGGAAGGACCAAATGTCATAACCAACCCGTTGCCAGACTACTGTGGACAAGTTGTGAACACAGTTAGTGGTGGAGATTACTCAGATTCAATTGCTTCTTCAGAGGAGTATCAAATCTAGAAATATCATATTGATTCAATCATGTATCATTTGTAATATTTTCTTGGTTATTTTTTGTTGTTCACTTGTAAACTTGTCTGGTTTTCAGATGATAATAATAATGAAATAAACGTGCATGTTTTTCTTAAATCCATTTGTGTTCACTCATATTTTATTTTATCAGTATCATACTATTGTTCAAATAAAATCAAAAGAGAATGATGTAATTAAGAATACGCAAGATCGTTGCCTGTATGCTTTTGAATAAAATTGTGTTGATGATGTAAGACATTGTTCAATCCCTAAACACCGGAGAGATAAGGAAGATAATCCCTAGTCAACTCCTTTGGGCCTTGAAGTAGGAGTTTCTTTCTTTAACACATAAAAATCTCATGTTTAACCAGGGGCAGAGTAGTCTTCAGTTTGTTTGACCTTGCGTTCAAAACTCAGGAAGGGAATATCTAATCCAAGTGATCAATCATATCATATCCCTCTCAAGAGAACGGAATCACAAATTTAAATGGTTACCCCTTACCAACAAAAGGAGTGAGATAGTCACGAACCTTGCAACAAATCAAGAAAGCAGAATATCACTTGCTCTAATACAAAAAGAAAGAAAAAAAGGGAAAAATCAAAAGCAAATGAAAACCTCGCTAAGTCAAGAGCTTGAAAACAAGATTGACTTAGGCAAAAGTTAGGGTATCTCGATAGGCTGCAGACCCAAAAGATCAGCCCAGGAAAAAATCAGGGTAAACAAAACAAAAATCAGAGGATCAATATCAAATTCCTTAGCAAGATCAACTCCATGTGATTGCAAACAAGAGCAGAAGGCGAGTGACTGTCGCTCCAAACTCTCGGTGGGTTCCATACCCATCCCTAATACTATTCAAAACCCTTTTATGAAAGATGGACGCTTATTTCAAGCTAACTGAACATAGGACTGGAGAACATCACGGAGAATGGGCGGGTTATATTAGGTTTTGAGCCTTACATCCATTCTTCATAAAATTGTGAACCAGGACATGTTACAACCCTCGAAAGACCTAATTGAAGCATGGTTTATTTAGAAAGTATACTATGACAAGATCGCGTTAAGATGACTCCTAAAGATTTGCTTGTCATCTGTATTAATACTGATATGGAATTCTAATCAATGACTCGCTCACTAGATGTCATAATCTTAGTTAACACACTTGAGTTTCAAAACTTGCATGAACATGACATTACAATTATCATTTTCAAAATGAGCATGTTTACTTGCAGACAAGCACTTGACATCAAGGAAGATTACACAATGGGGAGGTTGATCAAATTTTTGATATCCCATAGCTCAGATCTCTTCAAAAGCCAGTCAATCTGGGGCAACCACGTCGAGATTCTACAAATCTCTCTAAATCATTCAGATAGAGGAAAAGTTACTTCAAAGCTCACATTGGGGAAAGCTACCTCAAGAGCATGAGAAGTCGATCACTTCTAAGATGGTTAATCAAGGGAATACATTTCCAAGACGTTGGGGCAAACCAGTATGAGATACTCAAATGATGAGGTTACTCCATAATCGATAATTGGGGCAGAGGCATACTACACAGGTGCAAGCTCTATCCATGTTTCAAGCATAATCTAGAGGTGTGACAACAGTTGTCGAGCTTGAAATAGGTGTCGGAGAATCACATTTAGATGACCATTATCCTAGCCTAATGTTCCCACCGCCCTCTATATGAGCATCTGGTTTAACCATTGCATAAATCATTATCATGCATAAATCACATCGTTTCACTCATGCATATAATTCATAAAGCATAACATTGCAAACGAGAAAAGTCAAAAGTCCAGTTCTTATTGGCATGTCCAAAATCCAGTTCTTATTGGCACGCCAAAGTCCAATCTTTTCTTGGCAAATCACAAAACTCAACTTTAAATGCATCATACATATATAAATCCTCATTGCATTAGCATTGCATCTCTAAAATCGCGTGATATATCCATCCATATGGAATACTACGCTAATATATATATTATAATATATAGATATATATATATATATATTATAGATATATATATATATATATATATATATATATATATATATATATATATATATATATATATATATATATTATATATATATATAATATATATATATATATATAATATATATATATATATATATATATATATATATATATATATAATAAGTCATACTTCACATTTGACATACATATCAGGTTTCCCTTTGCAACTGATATATTTCCTCAACAAGATATTTCAGTAAATCCTTAGGAGATAAAACTACAAAAAAAAAATATTTGATCAAATTTTGAACATTAATGTATTTAATCCTCTTCTACCTTGAATGCCTGAAAAGCTTTCACAATTCGCGCATTCAGGTCCAAGATGATTAAATAGGGGCAGCTGTCAAACCCTAAAATTTTCCCTACTTTTTTTAATTTGCTTGGCTTATGGTTTTGTTCATTTGCATACTTTTTCTATTTTGATCATGCACTCGTCGGTATTTGCATACGGTAACAAATTTAGACCAACGGTTAGATGATAATGGATTTAATAAGTTTAAGTGGATTTTTGATATGGATATTATTTGGTAATTATTCGGGTTTATTTCCCGTATTACTTGTGGTGGGGATTATCTCTTTATTTGAGATTCATGGTTATCAAGAGAGATTGAAACGATCATCAATTAATTCAGAGGTTTGCTTGGATTCAAAAGGAATGACAAAGTTGAAATAAAAAGGAAATTTCATTCATTTAGTGGAAAATATCATTTCTCAAAAGTACTAAAGTTCATGGGCTAAGCCACTCAAAATTCAAGCCAAAAGTGGTAGAAATATCAAGGCAAATGCATGAAAATTCAAGTTCAATTACTAGTGACTCTTTGCCTTACATCCTAACTTGGTACATTTGCTAAACTCCAACACCATTGGTCTTTAACTACCCTTAACTACCTATTTCTCCACAATCCATCCATTTACTTAATTATCCTTAACTACCATAACTTCCAAACTAACACAAAACTTTCAAACAAACACAAATCTTAACTTCCATTTTTTCCATTCAATCCTAGCCACTCTTAACATTTAATCCTATGGTCGAAATTGGTGATCCGCAACTAAGGATTAAATTAACTCCTAACCGTTGATAAATCAATTACTTGGATCATAATCCAAGAGTGATCATTCACCTACCAATTCTATATAAACATGTTATTTTTCACATTTTAAGGGATTAATTAACCTAACTTGGAAAATTGACTATTAATCATTATTTTTCTACCATTTTTGTTTCTCAATTTCTCTCTCAATATTTATCTTCTCCCTCATCCTCACTAAAGTCCATCTTCATCGCCATTTAGAACTTCACATTGAAGTTCTAAAATGGTGGAACTTAGCCACAATCCAATTTCAATAAATCATCAATCAACAATTCAAGCATTATCATCAACAATCATCATCTAAAGTTTATCAAGATTTATCAACAATCATCATCCAAGATCATCAATTCAAACTTATTCATCAATATTCTACATTCATGACTTATCTTCTACATTCATTTATCATCAAGCATAATTATCAAAACTTGGAAGTTAATTGGATTAATGGAGCTTATTGTTGAAGTTTTCCGGGTTTCTTTTCGACACTTTGATTTTCAACACTAGCCGGAGCAAATCTCCGCTCCATGAATTATTGGATGTTTGTTGGTTGGTTGATTTAATCTACTGTTTTGAATTTCCTTATTAGATAATCACTTATTTTAGCTTGAACACATAAACTTGAAAAAATGATTTTTTAGTTCTTAACTATTAATAACATATGAATATATCATTTAAATCGATTTTTTGCGCTGATCGTGAATATACAATTTTTTTTGTTCCGATGCATATTTTAGTCGAATTAACGCATTCTTTAATCAAATTTATCGTTCACTTTTGTCGTTTTTCGATATAATTCGTAGTTTGTTTCGCAATTTACAGTATTTATTTGATTTCTTTGCGAAATTCTGATTCCAACAATATATTAACTCGTCAAATTCGATTCCGTTGACCGTTAGCGAAAGCTTGTCCAAAGCTGGTATTTTTCTCAATATTACTATTATTTGGCTACTGTTACTTTTTTCTATATCACTATTATTTTAGTTATTAGATTTACATATTGTTGCTACTTACTAATATTTCACTTGTACTGCATGCATGTGATGTTAATGTTATTATAATTCATTTTACATATGTTATCGCATACCGTAGCTGCATGTGTATTACATTAGCTTCATTTTTCTATAACAGTAAATTTATTTAGAGAAACATGCTATTAATCTTAATTAGAAAAATATATTTTAGTTACCTAGTTAGAAAAAGTACATATAAGTAGCTTAGTTTAAAATCTATACATTAGTCTAGGAAATTAAAACAATAGACTTTCTTAGAAAATATATACTTTTTAGTTTAGATAATATGTCAGTAAATTTATTTAATTTGTACTGATACATTAGTTTAGTTTTAGATAATATTTTAGTTTAGGTTAGGAAAATACATATATTAGTTACTAGTTACTTAGTTAAAAAAAATATTAATACAATAACTTAGTTAGAAATAAACATTAATATTAATTTAGTAAAAATGTTAAAATTAATTTCTTTTAATTTAGTTTTAGTGATTATTCAAAATGCTAGAAGTAAAATCAATGTGTTAGTTAATTATTTTTGATTAATTGATAAATCTTCTTTTGGTTCATGTAATTAATTAATTAAATCTTTAATTAATTATTTTGTTATTTCATGGATTAATTTTTCTTGATTGGTTTAATTATTTGGTCAAATATACTTTGATCAAGTAGTTAGATTAATAACTTTAGGACCTTTTAATATGATATTCTCATGAATGATTGCATGATCCCTTAGATTAGTTTGGTTATTCCCAACCAATAGATTAGGTTTTAACCTACTTTTCAAATTAATTCAAATCTTTCGATTCAATTTGATCAAAAGAAATTTTGATCAATTAAATCCTTTGATGTTGTATAATCCCACAGTCTAATTTAGGTGATCAAAAGACCTTTGGTCACTTAATAAGACTTTTTCCTGTAAGCTGTGGAGCTTGAAGCCTCAAGTCAGACTTTCAATCAAGGCATCCTCAGTCATACCAAGCAGTGGATAGTACAAACTACATCAAAGGTGGCATCTTCAAGAGCTTGTTAAATAAAAGCTAGAATTGTGTGGCATGAGCCTTAAGTAATAGAGAAGGAATGGGACTGGCGAGTTCCTACCCCCATTCTGAATATCTTTAAGTATGGGACGAATGACCCAGTGCTCATTGTATTCACCTCTATTCATAGACTTTAGCACAATTCAAATCATACGATTGGCAAGTCTCTCTCTTAACAAAGCAATGCAACAATGCAAGGACTACATCAACAACTTATCAATCATGATTCAACTTGTACGACACGAGCCTTAAGAAGTGGAGAAGGAATGGGACTGAAGATTTCCTACCCCCATTCTGAATATCTTTGGGTACGGGACGCTTGACCTAGTTGCTCATTGTATTCACCTCCATTCATAGACTTTAGTGCAATTCGAATCGAACGATTGATAAGGTCTGCATCACTATAAGAAACGACAACAAAGACTCTCCTCCAGCAACTTGAAAGTTAGGATGAGAATTACACGCCACAAGCCTTAAGTAGTAAAGAAGGAATGAGACTGGAGCTTTCCTACACTCATTCTGGATATCTTTGGGTGTGGGACGTTTGGCCCGTTGCTTATCGTCTCCACCTTTACTCATAAACTTTAATGTGGTTCTTGTCCAATAACTATCAAGTCCATTCCGTTCTTATTCAATCAATATATCATCTCCTCATGCCTCCTCAATCATCTTGCTTTCATCCCTAGTGGGTTGAACTATGAAAGCTCTGATTTCCTTATTGCACTATAAGAATACGTAGGCAGGAGAGTTCAGATTCTCCGCGAGCTATCTTATTTATTAATAAATCATTCTTCATTCAATCATTCTTCATTCATTCAATCAATACCATATTTTTGAGATCGAATATTACTTTTCCTTGGTTTCCATGTTTATCCTTTTAGGACGCCTAATGAACAGTTTGCCTTGTGAACCAAGAGCTGTTTGGCTTGTACCCAAACATTTAATTTCCTTTGTTTCTGGTTATGACAGGAGGGGGTATGTGTAGGTCCCTCCACATCCTAGTCAATACCTATTTCTCTCTTTGGTTCAAAGTTTATTCCTTCATGGATCCAAGATATTATTCTTCTTTGATCTCGAACTGTTTGTTCCCCAGCAAGTGATATACTATTCCTTGCACCCAACAATACTTTCTTGTAAGCCTCATACTTATCCTTTTAGGACATTTGTCCATCTTGTGAACCAAGAGTCGTTTGGCTTGTACCCAGACATCTAATTCATTATTTTTTGGTAAGATAATACAGTGGGTATGCCTCTATTCCTCCACATCTTAGTCTGTACCTTTTCACTCTTGGGTTCAAAGCCAATTTACCTTATGGGTTCCCATTTTACCATTCTGTTGGTACAAGTTATAATTTCTCCTCACTGCAATCATAGTTTGGAAGTTTGCTTGTCTTGTTAATCCTATTTGTTTAGACAAACACTTCCTTTTCTTTCCTTTATTTTCGTAGTTCCACGAACTACGGTTTCTCTGATTTTCTCATTGCACAGTGAGAATACGTAGGCACGAGGATACGAATCCTTGGTGAGCATACTTCTAATTATTCCTTCCGCCTTACGGCACCATCCATATCTTTCATGATCTATTATCTACTTTCGATCATTGCCACTCACCCCAGTGACATATTGTTTCTTTGAAATCAAATATCCCTTTTTTTGGAATTCCGTATACACCCTTTTAGGACATTTGTCTACCTTTGCGCCAAGAGATGTTTGGCTTGTACCCAAACACCTAATTCATTCTTTTTGGTCATGACAATACAGGAGGTATGCCTCTGTTCCTCCACATCTTAGTCGTGCCACCTTTACTCTTGAGCTAAAAATACCATTTACCCTATATATTCTAATACACCTTCACCTTTGGTTTCAAACTATACCTTTTTGGACACTGTTACCGAACCCTTCAATTTTGTGACTTTGGTCATTCACTCCATTCTTTTTCATAACACATTCACATTCAACCTTCATTCACTCCATGTGATACACCTTATTCTTTGAGCCAAATATATTATCTATTTGTGCTCCATCTTGTGCCAGCTTGTGAATCAAGAGTATGTTGGCTTGTACCCAGACATTTAATTCCTTCTTTTTTGGTAAGACAATGCAGTGGGCATGCCTAGTTTCCTCCATGTCTTAGTCTATACCAGTTTTACTCTTGGGTTCATACTTTCACCCTTTGTTGGAGTTCAAACAACATTATCCTTTGATTCAGACCATACCTTGATCACAACTCTTTTCATCTCCTACCATCAATTCTTTGAACTACGGAGCTCTGAATTCCTCATTGCACTATGAGGATACGTAGGCATGAGGCCCCTAATCCTCACCGAGCACTTTATCTATTTCTTTTCCTTTTTCCCCATTCTTTTACGAGTAATCTCTAGATATAACACCCATTCAAGCTAGAACAATCAAAACGGTTCGCATGGAGTGCCATAGATGTTAGGGGTGCTAATACATTCCCCTTGCATAACCGACTTCCTTACCCAACATATCTCTTTCCCTCGGGTTTTATCGATGTTTTCCCTTTCCTTCGGGAATAAATAAAGTTCGATGGCGACTCTGTTGTATGTTCGACCGTGCGATACGTTCGGGTATATTTCCGCTAGCTTCACTTGCATAGATAGCCTTAGAGCTTCTATATTCTTTTCATTTTCCAAAATTTTAGCTTCTAAATGAGAAAATATCCTTTTATTTGAATCTAACTTTTTGAAAGTATCTATGGCTTGTCTTCGTAGAATTTCAAAAGATTCTTGTAATTGAGAATAAGATAAGTCATGAGTAGTATCAAGCTTAGAGTGACTTATAACCTTTTTCGTCTTCTTTCCATTTTCCATGAGGAAAATCTGGGTCGATTATTCACTTGAAGTTGAGCTTTCATCACTTGAGGAATCTCTCTCACTCTCCCAAGTAACACATACTCTTCTAGACTTATTATATCTCTTGTGATGGCCTTACTCATTATCTTTCTTCTTCATAGGACACTTTGGCCTAAAATGACCCGCTTTACCATAATTATAGCATGAGCTTCTAGAATTAACCTTCTTATTATCACTTTCCTTTGAGGAGTTAGATACCCTTCTTGAATTACTTTGGTTCTTTTTCGAGTACTTATGTCCATGTTTCCAGATGTATCTATTAAACTTTTTTATGAACAAACTCATATCTTCTTCATTGGAATACTTATCATATTTTATTTTATAATCACCTTGCTCATTATGTGAGGACTTTGAGATTGAAGTCGTTAGAGAAATAAAATTCTTCTCTTCCACTTTGTCCTTACCTTTCTCCTTCTTTACCTTCATATTGTGCTCTTTTTCGTGCTTTTCTAAGCAAGAGAGTTCTTGCTCTTGTTCTTCAAATTTTCCAAACAAAGTAGTGAGATCAAGTACTTTAAGATCATTCGCCTCTTTGATTACGGTGACCTTGGGTTTCCATTCCACATTAAGACATATCAAAACCTTATTAGTAGCAACATCATTTGGAATAGGCTTACCTAGAGAATTCAACCGGTTAATAAGATGTGTGAACCTCTTTTGCATTTCGGCAACGGTTTAACCATGCTTCTTACGAAAGAGTTCAAACTCTTGATTCAATATGTTGATCCTACCTTTTTTGACCTTGTTAGTTCTCTCATGGGTAAATTCTAATGTGTCCCATATAGCCCTGGTGGTTTCACAATGGGAAACACGATAAAATTCATCAACACCGAGTGCAGATATGAGAATGTTTTGTGCTTTCCAATCGTAAGACCGCAATTTCTTACCATTATCATTCCATTGATTTACCGGTTTTGGTACAACGACGCCTTCACCATTGGTCATAGTGATTTCATGAGGACCATTGATGATGACGTCCCATACACCCTTATCAATCGAGTTGATATGTATACGCATACAAGTTTTCCAATAGTCATAATTTTCGCTAGTGAAATTGATGCTCTATTGTACGCCCCTTTAAGTTCGATAGCCATTATTTAATAAGCAAATCTTAAGCACGAAATTAACCAGAGCTCGTGATATCACTTGTTAGACGAAAGGCCTAGATCCAGAGGGGGAGTGAATAGATCCCGAGTTAAAAACTTGACAAAAACTAGTTTGAAAATTTTATGGCGCGAAAGCAAGTTACAAATATCCCGGATGAAAAATCGTCTAACCGAACCCGCTATCAAAAAGCTCGATATGTGTATTAAAGGAAACAGTATGATAATGATTCACAAATTGATCAACAACAACTAATCACAACTAGTTGAATGCAAATTAATACGAATAAATCTATCTTCAATGATAATTCACACAAAAATACAAGTGAGGCAATTTGTCGAACACTTAGTGTGCGATCAATAATGTTTGGAATTCTATGTGGTATTGTTGTTGTAGAAATCCAATCACAACCAAATGGTTTGTGATCTACACAACAACACCAATTTCAAAATGTGTTCAAAATTATGATTCAAATAATATTGATCAAATGAACAATGTAATCGACAACTTGCGAATCAAAAATAATATATATATATATATATATATATATATATATATATATATATATATATAGAGAGAGAGAGAGAGAGAGAGAGAGAGAGAGTAAGACCCCAATTTTGACCCTAAGATCCCTCATGCAACTTCATCATATGCATTAAGCATTGTGATCATACCTTGGCATCCTCCTTACCCCTCTTTCATTGGGTTTGTTTTGGGAGAGATCATCAAGCACTATATGATTGTATCATACTTGTATTTTATCATTTTTTCACTAACCAAAAAACCAAAAAATATGTCTTTGTATTTGCCTAACTCTTTTGTAGGTAGGGCATAATCCCATTGATCTATCAAGTCCACATCTAGGGTTTGAGACCCTCATGAACAAAGAACACAACCATGTATTGATACAAGAATGGTCACAAGCATACTATATGAGTCCCAATGATCTCTACATGTTATATTGATCAATTTTTCTTCAAGAGTTTGAAGGTGATTTGCCTTGGAAATCCTAGTTTGGCTGGGTATCTTGAGTAACTTCTCCAACAAGATATCTCACCAATTGATCAAATTTCTCAAGGGATACTTCAAAATTACTCATCTTATGCATATATGATCTACCATGAGCCTATAAAGTCAAGAGAATTGAAGATTAGCAAGTTGGTTGATGGTGGTTGGCCAAATGAATCATCTGATCAAAACTGGGTCTCCCTAGACCCTATCTCCAGCAATTTTCACCATATGAAAATGATTCCAAGAGAAACGTTACTCTAAATGACATTACAAACAACTTTCATGTTGAGACCCAGAGCTAGTTTTGCTTGGGAAATCATTTTCTATGTTGAAACATTATAGGTCATTTTGTATAAACCCTAATTTGAATGTCAACTTCCCAAGGCCATAACTTGCTCAATTATTATGAGATAAAAGATTTCCAAGTTGCACAATCAAATTCAAGAGGTATAATTCAACTTTTATGTTTGTAGTGAGATCTAATTCAACTTTTATGAGCATGTGATATGAGGCTACATTGTAGGTCACTTTTGACCTATACCATTGAACAAGTGATTTTTCCAAACTTCAAAAATGCATAACTCTATCATTTAAAATCCAAATGACATGAACTTGGTGACCATTTTTAAGGTCTTTGAAATATCTACAACTTTGATGAAGACATTTTTCTCATTTGAAACTCACGTAAAAAGTTAAGCAAGGTAGAATATTGAGATATATGGCTTAACACTTAGAAACAAATTCAATATGTTGAAATTTCCAAACTTCCACCTCAAAATTCATCATGATACAAGATTCAAATGGAAAAGTGTTGAACATGAAAGTTGTTCCTCCTGACCTAACCTTTCCGAAAAGTCTAAGTTCATCCATTTTGGACAAGAATTGAATAGGTTGCGCATGGCTTGAACATTGCATCATCATTTGGCAAAGATCAAACTTCAAGTTTCCATGTACACTTGCCTTGCAATCCAAGTTGATTTCAGACTCTCTCACACTCATTTATGGACCTAAAGCAATGATCTCATGGGCCTGTACACGCCCATGCACCCATGCATCATCCATTGCCAATTTTGGAAAGTCATTTGGAAGGTGCAAATATCACATGATCCAGCTATAAATAGAGCTCCATATGCTCAGAATTCAACACACATTCGCGCCAGCTTTGATCCTAGACCCTTAACCCTTCCATTTAAGAGGATAATTATGAGAATTTCATCTTGAAATTGAGTTTGAATCTCACTGTTTTGAGATTCAAAACTCCAGGGATCCAAGACCTTTTGTGCATTTCATTCTACTTCTGCAAGCATTCTGAGTGAGATCAAGCACGAGCCAAGGCAAGAGCAGTTGAATTCAGACCTGCATTGAAGGTATTTTCCAGAAAATTTCATCTCTTCGATTCTCTCTCAATCTTGCTCAATTCTCTTGATTCTTTGGTTGTCTGAAGTCCTACCAATATAGGCAAGAAGATTGAGTTGCTTAGAGGTCAAATCGAAGCAACTCAGTTGACATACCTCAAAATTCAACTCCTCATATCTTTCTATATGTGAGGAGTTAGTTAAAATTGAGGTCAGATTCATGCTCTACGCCATTTTTTTCTTTCAGATCATGTCCTCCTTTTTCATTTTTTTGATGGTGATGAATGAACCAGTCCGGCCAGGGTCACCGGAGAAGATGATCGGCCTTTGGACGCCTGTGATGTGTTGGCACGGTTCAGAGCCATTGATCCCTTTTAAATTGTTTTAATCTCGTGTGTTGTTTTTAATTACCATGCCTATGCCGCGTTGACTCAAGTCCACCATGGAACGCACGCTGGTGGCCACTTGATCTGCCACCTCAATTAATGAGGGAGATCAAGTGGTCCACGTTTTTTCTGATTATTTGAATTTCATTTTAATTGTTTTATTTTCATTAATTCATATTAATTTTAATATTGATCCAAAAAATATGAGAGTTTCACCAAAAAATTTCCTCTTTCATATTCTGAATTAAAATTATTTTTTGGATCATTATTAATATTTTTCATGATTTAATTGATTTTTCATTTGTTTTTAATTGTTTAAAAATACTTTTTAAGTCTTCAAAAATTCTGAAAATTTTTCTCCAATGTCCTTTGACCTTGTTTGACCTATGATAAATCTTATGGCCATTTATTTGGTGTTTTGATGAGGTTTTAGGAATTTGACAAACCATATTTAATTTAAATGTATTATTTTAGTATTTTTAATTTGAATAAATGTCAAATAATTTTGTTGACCAATTGTGATGACTTGTTTGTGTTTGACTCTTGTTGTTGGGCCTTGGTCAAGGTTGATTTGACTTTGTCAAGTTAATATCATTGGATTTAGGGGATTGATGGAATGTACATTCCATCTCCCAAAATGAATGGATGATATTAATTTGGTAAAATTCCTCCTTTGATCAATTTGAGTTTTCATCTATTCCCCTTCTTTATGCATTCATCTCATTTGGCCTATGATATCTCAAAGTCCTAAAGCTAGTTGATTGAAAAATTAACATGAGTATGGATGAGATTAGGCCACACCTTTTGCATATTCTTTTTGTGTGTGGTATGTTTTATGAGCATAGTTCATAATACTATGTCTCTAACATGCATTAACACCAAAATTCTATTGCCTGGGCTCAAATAGTTGTGACTTCTACATAAGTCCAATTACGATTGTTTAATATAGCGCTAAATTTGTGACATAAAAGGCATAGCATTCTATTTAGTGAGATTGTAAGTCTCCTCTCTTTCATGGTATTGTGTGGAAACTTGGCCTTTTTTCCTTCCTTTGGAAGATGTCTTGGTTCAAGGATCCATGCTTGTGATAAGTGGGTTGAGTATTCTCCAAAGAATGTCTAAGAATGAAAAGCAAAAGCAAAATAATACTAACTTCTAACCTATTAACAACTAACTTTTAATTTCAAGCCATTTACTTTAATGTCATTTAATTCTAGCTTTTATACATTTAACATTGTTCATATCATTCTAATTGTTTATGTTAATGCAATTTTCACTTTGTCCACTTGGACCATATTATTTGATATATATTTTGTTTGTGTATACTTTGCTTGTTTGTGTGGTCTTTGACCATTAATGTACATAATAACAACAAAAAACCCTAAAAAAACTTTTGTATGGACTGTTGGCTTGATCTTTGACAAATGGACTTAGAATTTAGGCAACATTCCTATGCTAAAGGACTTGGCCAATGCCAACTTATTAAGAAATCAAGTGCTTGCAATTTGAAACTTCATCTGATACATCATTCAAGATCCCTCTGAGTTTATCTGCAACATGATCATTATGAAGCTGTTATTTTGAACCTATGACTTGTGAAATTCATCTGCTACATGGGAATGGATAAGCTTGGATGTGGCTATCTTAATTTGATGCCTTGCTCTTCAAGATAATATAATTGTGCATTTGTGTGTTGCTTGATTCTAAATGTCCAAGGGAATTCTGGGTTTCTATTGACATTCTTGTCTATTGGATTGCTACCTATTTGGTCAGATCTTTTCAACTCTTAACTTTTAATTTTGTGCATAGGATTAGTCTCTTCATCTTCTCCCTATTTCTTTAATTTCAAAATCTCTCCCTCTCTTTTCAAAATCTTCTTTGATTGAACTTATTTTGTTCTAAACTTTGACCACTTTGCAAAAAGATAGAAACTTTGGCCTTATGCCATTGAATTTTCAAATTTCTTTTCTTAAATCAAAATTATAAATGAACTTAACCATACTTGACTTAAACTTTCAAAAAGCCAAAAAAGAACTAACTCATTCAAACCATTTTTGGGCCTTTGTGCCTTCCAAACTTAATTTTGTTAGAAGCAATGCATCCACTTTGAAATTTGTATCATGAACTACGAGGTTTTGATCCCTCATTTTTATGTTGGTACGTAGGCACAAGACCGAAGGTCTTGCCAAACATAAAAATATAATTAATGAATTCTTTTCTCATCCCCCCATTCTATTTGTTTGTAAACATCATTTTGTACCAAATACATATGCACACAAAAGAGGCTCCCTAGGAGTACCTAGGACACTTTGGGTGCTAACACCTTCCCTCTGTGTAACCAACCCCCTTACTTGTAATCTCTGACATTTTATTAGTTTTGATTTGAAAACTTCTTACTTTTGGGTTTTGTTCGTACTTTTTCGCTTTTCCATTGGAAACAATAAAAGCGCGGTGGCGACTCTTATTATTTGATGTCTAGCTTATCCATAGCTTGATGATCATGAATTTACTGCTACAGAGAGTACACAAGGATTTGTTTAGGCAGTTCCCTAATCAATCTCGTTATGGGTATGTCTGCCCTCAATTCGAATCTGAATTGAGATATTATATTATATCTTACTTTGCAAATGTGCGAGTACAAGAGATGGAGAATTCTAACCCTACAAACCCTAGGTTTGATATTGATTCTACCACCTCCAAGAACCTTGATCAAGGATTGATCAAATAACCAATAATTCTAATTCAATTCACCCTTCTCACTCTACTTCTTTGAACAAAACCCCTTATTCTTCAAAGCTTTCACTAGGTCAAGTTAATTCCAAGCGCACACTTGTTGAAACCCAAGATTTTCCAATGTGATCCACCATCTCATGCTACTCCCTTGCAAGGCACCCCTTGTCCCAATGCTTTAGTCGATCGGATCCAGATTGCGCAATCTTATCCAAAACCTTCAAACCCTAATGATCTTGAAGGAAAACCCCACCTTGGTTTTCTGATTTGAAATCCTCAAAGTTCTCAACTCAATATCAACGATACAAACAACCTAATGGGATATTGTCAACCCTAATCTAGATGGCACCCAATCAAAAAATGATTATGTGTATTCATATAAGAAAGATTGAAGATGATGAGAATGCTCTGAAATCCTAATTTCATATAGGTTTTACTTACTAGAAACCTTACTAGACACGGATGCATGTATGAAGTATTTATATGTAAACATTTAAGAAGCAAAAGGAATGCAAAAGGAATAGAAACAAATGCAATTTTTCAAGGTTTTTGATCTATAGGTCGACCTATACAAGTCATATGTAGGCCTATACATGATATGTGTCAACCTGTATAGGCAGCACATGAGACAGAGCCTATAACCTTTAATATTGCAGCATAGGTGTTGACCTATTCATCGTATGTGTTGACCAGTAGTTGAAACAATTCTTCTATAGATCGACCTATAATCGTATATGTTGACCTGTATAAGGTTTTCATTTCTATAGGTTGACCTGTACATCGCATGTGTCGATCTATAAATTGTTTTCCACCTAAAAATGAAAAATTTGATGCACAAAACAATTTCTTGTTGCATAAAATTTTTCTAGATCATTTTCAAACATGTGTACATGCTTCCTAATGCTAAAATGCATAATGCACAACTAGAATCAGATGATACCATCTAATCTACATAAACATTAAAGTTTCCTAGTTTTGACATCATACAAAACACATCTAAATGGAAAGTTACACTCACAACATGTTCACTCATACAATATTTAAATTGTTCAACTACTTTGTTTAATTTTTAATTGCAATTTATTTTCTATTTCTAAATAACAATTCAAAACCCCCTAACTCTTTTGTTTAACTAATTTAGAGAACGGACTCTGTATCGTCAAGCAGTCCTTGAGATCGATATTTGAGGAACTTCCCTTATTACTACATTGGAAAATTAGCACACTTGCTAATTTATCGATCAAGTATTTGGCTCCGTTGGAGGGTCTGCCAAAGATTATAGAGTTTTAGTTTTATTTTAGTTAAAATTTTGTTGCTCTGCAAATAAAATTTTATTTATGTTTTTTTTATTTATTATTATTATCTTACTGCAAATATTTGTCTGATAGTTGTATGCGAGGAGAACCCTCGACTAATTTTCCTTTTGACGCAGAACTAGAAAGAACATTAAACACAAGGCTCGGATAAGCTCGGCAAGCTAGATTGGCCGATCAAGAGGAGATCAATTCTGACCATTCAGATACAAAATCACATTCAAATATAGAATAATATAGAGAAGTAGAAGAACCAGTTATTAAGGACGATGGAAAAGCAAATGCCTGAGGAGATTGTTTAACCATATTTAATCAACCATTGAATGTTACAAATTTTCAGTTGCACCCGAGCACTATTTTTCAACTCGAGAAGAGACCTTTCATAGGAAAAATTAATGAACATACAAATAAACATCTTCAAAGGTTTCTTACTATGAGTACTACTTTAAAGATAGATGTGAATTCTGAAGAAGCCAAAAAGTTAAGAATGTTTCCATTTACCCTATCTAAAGATGCTAAAGAATCGTTTTATTCATTACCTTCCAGAAGTATCACCATATGGGAAGAGATGGAAACAACTTTTCTTAATGAGTATTTTCCTACTTTAGTTTTTCTCAGGAAACGATATGACATCGTGAACTTTAAGCAGAAAGAGGGTGAATCACTAAGTGATTCTTATAAGAGATTCAAGATGTTACTTTTTTCTTGCCCTACTCACAACTTATATCATACAGAACAGATGCCTATGTTTGTTAATGGGCTCAAGTTGAAGACTAAACAACTAATTGATACATTTGTTGGTGGCTCATCCAACTTTACAACAACCACTGGTATCAAGAAGATAATATAAGTCGTTGTTGCAAATGAACACTTAGAGTTATATGATAGATGTATAAGCAAGCCAGGGGGAGTGATAGATTTGAAACTTGCTACTCAGAGTATAAAAATGGAAGACAAAGTTGATGTTCAAGTTGAAAGAAGACTCAAAGCAATGAATATAGGTACTCAACAAGTGGCTAAAGTTTAACTTGTTCAAGTTGTTATTTGTGAAATTTGTGGTGGTCCTCATTTCGCTATGTACTGTGTTGCAACTGCGCAACAAACTGAAGAGTTGAATTATTTAAAGTAGAACAATCCCTACTCTAATACCTACAATCCAGGTTGGAAGAATCATCTGAACTTCTTATAGAAATATCAACAAGGGAATGTTTAAAAATAGGGTCCGGTTCAGTATCAGAATCAACAAAAATACCAACCCCAACAAAACTACCAGAATCAGTTCCAACAACAATATCAGTAACAAGCTCCAAAGAAGGCAGATTGGGAAATAGCCATTGAAAAGATGGCCGCTCAAAACTCCCAATTCCAAGAAGAGACAAGAAACCACCAAAGGAACACTACAACTTCTACTAAGAACCTTGAAGTTCATATGGGTCAGATAGCACAACAAATAGTTGGTTATCAAGCATGAGGTTCCCTTCCTAGTACAACTATGACAAATCTAAGAGAACATAACAATGTGAGTGTTGTGATAATAAGAAGTGGAAAGACAATTGAGAGTCATGTAGACAAATTAGTGGAAGAAGACCATCTCTTAGAGTTAGATATGGAAATTAAGGATAATCAGAAAAGTCATGAAGAAGTAGTTACATTAAAAGTGGTTGAGATGGAAAATCAAAGAGAGCCAACACCTGTCATCCGACTCCCATATCCCCAGATAACAAAGAAGGAGGATCAACATGAAAATAATTTTGAGAAGTTCTTAGAGATGTTCAGGAAGCTTGAAATAAATATCCCTTTTTATGAGGCACTGGAGAAAATGCCTATATATATGCCAAGTTCATGAAAGATATTGTAGCGGTGTATTCGTCGCTATATGATTTATCGATTAAACCATAAGCAAAGCATACAATGAATTCGAGTCGCCACCGCACTTTTATTTATCCAAAGGACTGGCTAAAAAGCGAACAAAAGCCTAAGAAGTTTTACGCATAGAAAACTAATGAAAAGATCAGAGAGTCTGGGTAAGGGGTAAATTACGCAATGGGAAGGTGTTAGGCACCCACTACGTCCTAGGTACTCCTAGGGAGCCCTTTTCACACTTGTTGTATAAAAATGTTATTTGTTATGACATAAGTATTGTGCAAACATGATTGGGATGATGAGAAAAGAATGTACAAGTTAATTATTTTTGTGTTCGAACGGATGAACCCGTTGCCTACGTACCTTCCATCAAAGGTAAGGATCAAAACGCCGTAGTTCGGCTAAAAGATTTCCAAAAGTTAGTGAGTTCAATTTTAAACAATAGCACCGAGGCTCTTCATTATCAATGGGAGAAAACTCGACCAAGACCAACATCCACCATGCGAGGATAGCTTCGACGTACTAGAGGGGTTAACCCTGTTTTCAGTACGGAAGTCTTATAGTCGACTCACTAAGGATAAGGTGAGGTTTACATCAACCACAATGATAATTGAAACCTATGGCTAATGTGTGAAAAGATTAACAATGGACAAAGCCAAAACAATTGAATGGGTGAAGTTAATTGATTATGATTATGAAAGTAGGGTCAAAGTATGATTAAGATTGATTCAAAAGAAGTATTATGAAATGGAGTTTGAAAAAGTCAAGGACTTGGGGTCCAGGTTTTTAATTTGAAAACATGAAGATGTTTGCACAATATCTATCTCAAGTTTTGAAAGCAATGTGTGAAAAGGTTTAGGACAAAGAGGAATGAATGGATGAGGATGGATTGTAAAACTTCCTAGGAGGTTCACCTCTTGAAATCATATAGAAGATGATTCAAGTGTGTCCTTTGGAATAGGCAATGAGCAATAGCAAAATAAGCAAACAGATGATACCGGATGCCACTCAATGGTCTTACTCCAATCTCACAAACAAAAGCGGATACCGGATACCAATAGATGGATTTACACCAATCTCCTAAACAAAGAAACAAGGATGTCGGAAGCCAATAGATGGACTTATTCCAATCTCCTAAAACAAAACGAAACTTGGATACCGGATGCCAATCGGTCTGGGCTTATACCAATATCCAACATATGATCATAGGAAAGCAAAGGCTAACTTGCAGGGACTTACAATTGCATCCTCACATAAATCAAACAAATGCATCAAGCAAAGAGAGAATGAGTGGCCAATGGGATGGTCTTATACTCACTTCCATATCATAGGAACAATAGCCAATGGATGGTCTTACAATTGTCCTCAATGGGCAAACAACAAAGATATGTCATGAAGACAAATGAAATGATCATGCACTAATGAGTAATTGATGATGATAAATGCACAAAGCATGCAAGCAGACATGTGTATATGAGGTAAGCAATCAATCAATTAAAGTCATTCAGCACATACTATAACCAAACAATCAGGCTCACACAAAGGGTTAGGCATTGAAGCCAACTGGAATAGGGTTAATGGTGCTCTTAACCTTGCCATTGAGGGGCTAAGGTGAAGCAGATGAAAAGATATGAGGGGTGTGCCTCATTGCTCTTATCCCTGGCCAGGGAGAGCATTTGAATATCAGAAGGTGTGGGAGTTCAGAAAGTAGGAACTCTCTCCACAAGTTATTGACTCGATAGATCTTGGGTTTTTACTCACTATGCATCAACACATGTGGTGTGAGCAAGGTGAGTGACACACAGAATAGTAGGAGATAGGTTGCATATCTCTTGGGTTCTACCAATTGCCTTATTTAAAGGACTTTTCCTGCTTGGGACAAATGTAAACACACACAAGCATTGCCTCTTAAGGAGGACTTCAGACAGTTGCCTGGCCAAGTAACAGGCCAGGTCTTCCAGACTACATGAAGAAAAGAAGTTATACCTCAATGCAAATTGCTATTAAGCAAAGCAAAGCAAAGTTCACAAGGAACTAAAAGCAACTAAAGTACCAAATTTTGAGCACAGTGATGATGCAGTTGTTGTTTGGCTATGATGTGTAGAAACAGATGTTCAACAAGGTCCCAGATGATGAATGAGTGAAGGAATTTGGCTCAGCTACCTTGCTCTCAGCTCAAATCGAGATCTGCCATGGAAGTGAACTTCAATGGAACAGTGCTTGCCTTGCCTTACAGTCGTGCTCCCCAGCTTGCAAAAGGTTCTAAGTGGTTTGTATATGATGGCACAAACAAACAATGCACGAGTTCTTTGAAGTTTTTCCAGCAAAATTTCAAAATGAAGAAATTGTGAGTTTGAGAGAAAAAGATTTTTTTGATCTGTTTAGAATGTTGTGGCTGCGAGGGCTTTTGTTCAGCAGAAAATGCAGAATATATAGTCTGTTTAGCATGTGTTTAAGTTGGTTAATTGAAGTGTTAACTTAAATGAAGTGTTTTTGCCCTTTGCTAAAAATCAACCAAGTTTGCATGGGGGTGCATGTACATGCACGAATTTGGGCATTGAACAACTTCCAAACATCAATTCAGAACTTTGGCAAGTGGTAAAATGCATAGCAAAGGCTTAATTTGAAAACTCATTTTTTCACCTCACTTAATTTAATTCAAGTCACCTTAAAAATGCCATTTTGCTTGGTTGAGTTTTGGTAAAATGTGATGAAAGATTTGGATAGAGCACATCAAATAGGACTTGTAGCAAAAAACCTCACCCAATTTGGCCAAATGGTTTGGAAGATATGGCCTTTTGAAGTTCAAAAATTTTTGAGAATGATTTAATCATAACTTGCCAACCATAAATGGGAATTGAGTGTTCTTGGACTTTTTGGAAATGGGAGAACAAGATTTTCAACTTTCATGTTGGGCAAAAATTCATTTGAAGCTTGTATGATGAAGTAATGTTGAGGAGAAGAAGTTTCCATTTTTGGCAAAGTCCAATTATAGGTCAACTTTCTATTTTGGGAAATTTCTTGTCTGACTTTATTTTCTTCACTGTGGATGCTTGACATGTTATATGAGGCTTATATGGACATGAATGAGACCTCTCAGACCAATTCCCATCATCAAATCACTGATTAAATGGACAGTTGACCAAGGTTGACTTCTGTTGACTTTGCTAGGGTTTTGCTTGACTGAACCATGTTCTGATGAATTCCAAACCCCTACCACTTGATATCTTGATCCAAAATGATGTCACAACTCATATGAACTCTTGATGAATGATCATGGTGCCCAAATTCTGCAAGAATGGCCACCATCTGTCTCAATGACTGATTTTGACTGATTTGACCTAATTTGCTTCATCTGCAAGTAACATGGTTAGATGACAATATTTTTGTACTTTTGGTTAATAGACAAATGAAAAGCAATGATATACAAATGCAATACATGCTTGGTGATCAAGAACCACACTCACAAGACAACCCAACCACTAGGAGGGAAGCAAAGGTATGCAATGATCCTTGAGGCCATGATATGGTATGATATGATGCCATGAGGGATCTTAGGGACAAAATTGGGGTCTTACAGATGCCCCTATTTAAGGTCATTCTAGCCGGAGAAGTGAAGTTTAGAAATCTTCATCTCGACGCGGTAGAATGGGCTTAAATAACAGTAATGAGACAAATTTTGGTCCCTAAGAGACCTCATGATGCAAATGTATGCATGCCAAAGACACAAATTCTGTGGGGAATATGGTTCACACAGAAGAAAAGACGATCCATCGGAGTAATACACTCACCAGGAACAGAGACTCTAACAAAACTCTTGTTGGGGAAAAACAAAACTGACACAGCGTGAACAAGACACGATTCTGATTAGGGAAACAGAAATCAGACTGGAGGCCTCACTGGGGAGTGAAGGACTCACACTGGGGAAAAGAAAATTCCAAAGGAGAATAAATCCATTGGAGAGACACAAGCTGACTCTCGGGAAGAAGCAAAAGGAAATTCCACCGAGGAAGCACCAAAGGATGAGGTGTTACCGGTATAAGGGTAACAAACTCAGGAAGAATGAATATCTAAGACCGGTATAAGGGTGAGAGATATCAATCAACCAAACATCTGAGAAAGACCTGGAAAAGGTACATAAACTCAGGAAAATCTGACTCCGCAGGGGGACCGAGGTCATAATAGGGAGCAGAAAGGGAGGAACACCAAGGATACCGGGTTGTAGGTATGTAACAGGTGACCGACCAAAGACGTGAATTGGTGTGTGTTCCAAAACACTCATCATCCTGAAGAGAGCGAAAGCAAACTTGTTTATAGGATGGATATTTGATTCTATAAAGAATGCAAATCTTACTCAGTTGGGGGAACAAACAAAGTGTTCGACAAAAGAGTGCATGAGATATATTATCTATAGCCGTCAAAACGTAGATAATGTACTCGCATGGAAAATTATCCTGAACCGGGTTGTAGGTTGTTTATAGGATAAAATCCAAAATCGTGAATTGGTTTGTGTTCCAAAACACTCATCATCCTGAAGAAAGCTAGAACAGCAGACTTGTTTATAGGACGGATATTCGATTCCACAAGGAATACGAAACTTACTCTGCGGAGAAAATAATCAAAAGATTGACCCAAGAGTGAACGAGATATAATATCCATTGCCGTCAGAACGTGGATAGAATACTCACATGGAAGATTATCCTGAACCGGGTTGTAGGTTGTTTATAGGATAAAATCCGAAGACGTGAATTGGTTTGTGTTCCAAAACACTCATCATCCTGAAGAAAGCTAGAACAGCAGACTTGTTTATAGGACGGATATTCGATTCCACAAGGAATACGAATCTTACTCGACTGGGGAAGATCAACAAAGGACTCTAATCAAAGAGCGCATGAGACATATTGTTCATTACCGGCAGACCGTGAATAATATACTCGAAAGGAAGAGACACCAGAGATACCGAAGTATGTAATAGGTGACTAACCAAAAAGAGAGACAATCGATACCAAGCATACGGGTAAACGAAAGACAATCTCAAAGGATAAATTGCAAGCATCCTGCAATTATCCGACAACAAAGAAATATTCGATTCCGCAAAGGGAAAATGCAAAACTTACTCGACCAGGGAAACACGAAAGGCTCCGACTGAAGAGTACATGAGATATATTATTCATAGCCGTCAAAACGTGAATAATAACCTCGCATGGAAGATTATCCTTAACCGGGTTGTAGGTTGTTTATAGGATAAAATCCGAAAAGAAAGGCATCTGGATACCAAACTAGGTATATAATGATGAACAATCAAAGGGAGCAACAGACATTACCAACGAGAGGGTAAATGAAAGAAGGCTCGCTGGGAATGCATTGATGAAAATCAATGATCCGGGGAACACAATCACTGACAAAAGGTGAAAGGACCCGCTGGGGATAAAATTGCTAGCATACGGCAATTATCCACAAAAGACTTGCTAGGGATATAAGTGCTTATCTGAGCAACTTATCCAAGCGAAAGGGAGATCAACATCAAGTATTGAATGAAGATAACCACAAAGAGGGGATTGTCATCGGTTGGGATGAACAACAAAATTAACTCTGCAAGTGGAAAAAACAGGGTTTATGACTACCGGTTCGTAGGTAGAAAAACCGCAAAGATAGGACTTACGACTGCTGGTTTGTAGGCAGAGGGCCAAACTCTGGTGGGGATAACCACAAAATTAGGGTTTACATCTACCGAATACGGGGTAGAAAACCAACAACTCCGCGTGGGAATAGAACAAATCACAAATCCGCACGGGAAACCAAAATAGGGCTTATAACAAACCACAAACTGCCGGAGAGCAAGAAAATAGGATTTACAACTACCGACTGTTAGGTAGAAAACCAAAACTACTCCGCTGGGGAACAACCCACTGGGAAGCACAAGACTTTTGACAAATAGCGAGTTCGGGAATAATCCGAAAAGACAGACTGAATCAAGACATGTCCTAATGAGGATGTAACTCAGATAGGAAAATCCGTCCCAATATATGTGTTGGGAGGAAACGGAAGAAACCGTCATCCACGAGGATATATCTCAGTGGGGAACTGCAGAAGGATAGACAACAGACACTTTCTGCTTACGGGGCTGACTCTATATGGAGAGATTTAGACACCCGACATCTGCTAGGGGAGATCTGTTGGGGATCTGCACCACCATAGCAAGGAGACAACAAACAAAAGATATGTGGCAAAAATGCAACATGAATATCTGAATGTTTATGAATATGCATGAATATGCGTGATTTTATGTTTAATGCTGACAAAACAGACAATTCTAACACAAACAGGTCCAGGAATCAAACGCCCGGTATTATACTTCCAGGGGAAAACCAACTGGAAAGCCAATCTGCTGGAGATCTATATGCTGAGAAACAAAGATCTGCGGGTACTGCTGAGGAAGCAGAGAATCAGAGATATCAGGAAACCAAATCTCCGAGTGACGGATCAGCAAACAAACCGATCAGGGCACAGAAAGTCACAACAGGCAAAACAGCCACCAAGATGAATCTATTGGAGAACAAGAGAAAACCCAAGATATCTGCAGGGGATCCCAGTGTCAACTGAGAAACAAAAGGTGCATTGCACAAGCACGAACTGCTGTAGAAGCAACTCCACATAACTCCGCTGGGGAACAACCCACTGAGGGAGAATGTACCACACAAGTAGATTCTGCAACAAGCCACTCTACTTGGGGAGAATACACAAAGCAAACTGATCGCAACAAGTAGATTCTGCAATATAAGCCACTCTACTGGGGATCACAAGCAGTCAGGAAATCAATCCGTTCTCTAAATGCTAGGGCCATCATCCGACCATACTGGGGATTGAAAGAGTATTCAACAGGCGAAACTGCCACAACAAACGTTCTGCAGACTATGCTGAGGAAAAGATGGTTGAAATATTGGGATGTCAACCCAATCAACCACTGAATAAGAAAATAAGTCCTGCTCTGCTAAGGAGAACAAACACTCTGATAGAGAGACAACAACAACTCTACAGACGACTTCGCCGGGGAAAAGGTAAAGCACCGGGTATCAAACCGCTGACTTACCGAGTCCTTTAAAAGGAAAACGACCGTGCTGAGGAAACAGACAACTCTGCTGGCACCTGCACTGGGGAGAGTGACAACAACTCTGCTTGCGAATATGCTAAGGAGACAAATAAAGTCTGGGGATGTCGACCCACTGGAGAAAGTGACGGGGCGCCAGGATGACAAACCAATCAACCGCTGAAACTCACAAGGGAACATCCATGCTAGGGAAGATTGCTGCTGGAGAAAACGAAGTCTTCAACAACACTCTGCTTGCGACTATACTGGGGAACAACCCCAACAACAACTCTGTTTGAGGAACAACCCCAACAAAGATCTGAAGAAGAAGATACAACCAAACCAGGAATATGAACAAATGTCTTACCTGTTGAAAATCATGCCACCCTCGGGAGAGCACTGAGATACTCTTGAGTATCCTTTCAATATTGTGAATGTTCACTTTGTTTAAAACAATTTTTTTTGAAAAATTTGATTTGTTTAAAACAATGACATTTTATCAATTTAAAACATGCAAAACATTTGTTGAATTGAAACAAATAAGAGTGCAAATAATTGGATGAAAAGCTCAAATTGATTTGATGGAATGGTAGCCTGCAAATGGCAAGACTCCATAGATTTGTACAAATTTGAAATCAGTGATATATATTGGAAGAGGGCTACATTGAACATAATGATCCTTTCTCTACCAATTTGAATCTCGATGTATACGAAGCTTCGGTTGACGATGAATCGAGAATCTTCTGACGAAATGACGACTGGTGAACAGAAAGTCTTGTCAGGATGCAGTTGCTTGCTAAATCCCTAATTTTTGCCTAGATTGCCCCAGGGTGAGGTGTTCAATCTAGCGGGATGCAAATATTCTTTTTTTTTTCAAGTCTCTAATTTTTGCCTGGATTACCCTTGCGGGTTCTCCACCGAGACGCTCATTTTTGCCTAAGCCGCCCTTTCGGGTTTTTAACTTAGCGAGCTATTCTGTTTCTGTTTTTTTTTGCATATACTTTTTTTCTAGGCAAAGTATCTCTTGACTGCATCTGAATTCACAGGACGAGTGAAATCCTCCCCATCCATCGTTGTAAGCATCAAAGCACCGCCTGAAAAGGCTCTCTTAACAACATATGGACCCTCGTAGTTTGGAGTCCACTTGCCCCTGGAATCGGGCGCGAAAGACAAAACTTTCTTGAGCACGAGGTCACCTTCTCGGAACACACGAGGCTTGACCTTCTTATCGAATGCTTTCTTCATTCTCTGCTGATATAACTGACCATGGCACATGGTAGTTAAACGCTTCTCTTCGATCAAATTCAGTTGGTCGTAACGACTCTGAACCCATTCAGCATCAGTCAACTAGGGACTTGAGGGTATAATTTTTCTTTTTTCCTTTTGAAAAAATATTTGGAAATTTTTTCCTGATTTTTGATTTTTTCATTTTTTCACCCTCTTCTCTTTTTTTCTTTTCTTTTTTTGATTGCATTTGCAATGCCCCAGTTTGACTGTTTTGCTGATTCTCATGATACAGCTGAATGAGCTTCTTTTGTGCTCAAGAAAGCGGGTAATCTCATCAGGAATCTCATCAACGTCATCTTCCTCTGCCTCAAATATAGGGAATTCAAAATTGGGAGATGGCGTTGGATCATTATGTTCAATGGGTTTTAGGATCAACCTGCATAATGATTTTGGTTAATAAAAAAACTTTAGAATTTAAACAAGCAAATCATTATGCAGATGAAAAATGTTTGCTTTTATTCTTGTTTTTATGGGTTTTTTGTGATCACTGATTTCATGCAGAAAAGCAAAAAGTGAAAACAAAGGAAAAATAAATGTTAAACAATGCATTAATTGAATGAAAACATCATTGTATATATGCTTTGCCAACAATGTCATCACTTCTCCTTTTGGCATGGGAGAAGGGTTTTAAACAAGGTGAACAATTACTCTGATCTATGGATGACTGTAGGAACATCTACAGCGACCCAATTGTGGCAGACTCCACCAGGAATAACGAAGTTGTTCACGTCTTCTGTATCTTCTTCCAAGATAGCAGCAGCTTCCTCTTCGGGTTGATCATCATGGATGAATCCTCCACTTGTGAACAAACCTTGCTCATTACATGCCCCAGAACAGTAGCCAATGCCAGCCCGGGATCTGTTGTCTTCAAGTTCAAGCACCTTCCCTAATCCAGCAACTGCACCACATTCAATGGCCAGCTTCGCATCTCGATAGGAAGTGAATGAAGGAGACTTCTTCTCGATTGGTTCATCAATAGATAAAGCTTGGAACTGAGTTCCAACTTCATCCTCAGCGTCAATGTACGAGAAAGAAGACAGATGGCTAACCAGGAGAGCCTTTTCTCCCCCTACTACAACCAATTTCTTGTTCTTGACAAACTTCAGCTTCTGGTGTAGGGTGGATGTCACGGCGCCAGCCTCGTGAATACATGGCCTGCCTAAGAGACAGCTATACGATGGGTGGATATCCATTACCTGGAAGGTAACTTGGAAATCACTTGGTCCAATTTTGATTGGGAGATCAACTTCCCCAATCACGGTCTTGCGTGACCCATCAAATGCTTTCACAACGACCCCACTCTGCCTCATAGGAGGACCTTGATATGACAATCTGGAGAGTGTGGTCTTCGGCAATACATTTAGAGAAGATCCGGTGTCCACCAACACATTGGACATTGCATCAGATTTGCAATTCATTGAGATATGTAAAGCCATGTTGTGGTCTCTTCCCTCCTCAGGGAGATCAGCGTCACAAAAGCTCAAAGTGTTGCAAGCGGTAATGTTTGCAACAATACTATCAAATTGCTCGATGGTGACGTCGTGATCGACATACGCCAAATCCAAGACTTTCTGCAGAGTCTCCCTATGGGGTTCCGAATTCAACAGCAGAGAAAGAATGGAAATCTTGGATGGCGTTTGTAGAAGCTGGTCTACAATGTTGTACTCACTCTTTCTGATGAGCCTCAGCATCCTATCAGATTCTTCATCTACAATGCCACTTGGGCCAACTGAAGAAACAGGAGTCTTTTGCACGGAGGAGGATGGTTTGGCGACATCAAGTGCCGAATTCTGAACATTAACAGCGGTCCCAACCGGACGCTCAACAGTATCAGAAGCAACAGCCTTTGGAGGCGCAGAAAACACGCGACCACTTCGGGTCAAGCCACTCACATCAGCGACGTTGGTTACGGAAGTTGAAGGCAAAGGCACTTCGACCCCATCTTGCACAGCGACAGGGTTATATCTGAATGGTACAGCTTTATCAGATGAATAGGGCACAGGGCCGGCTGGTTTAATGATCAAGGAAGGGGAAGCCTTCGGCTTGTTGCTATTGTAACAAATAACAACAGGCTCGGGTAACTGGAACACTGGTGAGATGACGTTTACTTCAGGCTCAGCTTTATCAACATTGTGATTCTGCAGAATCTCAATGGTACCTTCATTCAATAGCTTTTGAAGCTCTCTGCGTACTTGGTCGCAACCCAAGCGGTTAACCGAACAGACGCGGCACTTGTCGTGGTTATGCTCCAAGTAGTTGTACTGACACAACAAACGGTGTAATTCAACAAAGACTGCCTGATGTGGCTCACATATCTGACCTTGTACTTCCCAAGGCATTCCTGAATCATATTGACCGATTTCCCATGCGCAAGCAATGGGTTCTTGGTGACATTTGGACCTGAATCTTCAAAACTCAGAATACCACATCTCACAAGGTCCTGAACCTTGGTCTTCAGCTGAAAACAATTCTCTATATCGTGGCCCGGAGCGCCATAATGATAGACACAGTGCAAGTCAGGCTTATACCACCACTGAGGGTTGATCGGTATAGCCGGAGGATCTCTTGGAGTAATCAGCTTCCGCTCTATTAGAGAGGGATATAACTCTGCGTAAGACATGGGAATCGGATCAAAACTGATCTTCTTCCTATCATAACTCACATTCGCTTGATTACTTGTGCTACCACGAGGCTGGTAAGCCTGTTGCTGTGGACGAGACTGTTGTTGTTGGTACTGAGGTTGTTGATATTGTTGCTGATGCTGATACTGTTGATGTTGGTATTGCTGATGTTGCTGAGCATTGTCCTTGAAGACAGGTGCTATATGAGCCACCTGGTGTTGATGTCCGGCACGACGTGCGGGCTTCCTCTGAACAGAGGGTCTTCTATGCTTGGGCTGGGATTGCACAGCATGTGCTTCCCCTTCTTTCCTCTTAAACGCCCCATATCGTTTAGAGGAAGAGCTCTCATCCTTCGCCAATCGTCCTTCACGGACACCTTCTTCGAGACGCATCCCCATGTTCACCATCTCGGTGAAATCAGAGGGAGCGCTTGCTACCATCCGCTCATAATAAAATGAGCCAAGAGTCTTCAGAAAGATCTTGGTCATTTCCTTCTCCTCTAGCGGTGGAGTGATTTGAGCTGCCAGCTCTCGCCATCTCTGGGCGTACTCCTTAAACGTCTCCTTGTCCTTCTGCGACATGGACCTGAGTTGATCTCGGTCAAGCGCCATATCGACGTTGTACTTGTATTGCTTGACGAAAGCTTCGCCAAGGTCGTTGAAGGATCTGATGTTGGCACTGTCCAAGCTCATGTACCATCTGAGCGCGGAACCGGATAGACTGTCTTGAAAATAATGAATCAGAAGCTGATCATTATCTGTCTGAGTGGACATCTTCCTGGCGTACATGACCAGGTGAGCAAGTGGACAGGTGTTCCCTTTATATTTTTCAAAGTCAGGTACTTTGAACTTGATCGGTATCTTCACACTGGGAACAAGACAGAGCTCGGCAGCAGACTTGCCGAAAAGATCTTTACCTCGAAGGGTCTTCAATTCCTTCCTCAGCTCAAGGAATTGGTCGTCCATGGCGTCCATCTTTTCATAAACGTCCGGGCCCTCAGACGGCTCGGAGTGATAGATGGTGTCGTCTACCCTGGGCATGGTATGCACGACAGGAGGAGCGGGAACGGGGACCGGGCTAGATGCCGGCATATGAAGAAAAGTTGGCGCGGGCCGATCAGGCATAAAACCTGGAGGCATTCCCCAAGGGAACCCGGCTGGCATGGCATTAGGCATTTGAGCACTGGCTGGCACAGTCGAAGTGGCTACCTCTGAGATGACTGTCCTCTGAGCAGGCATTGCGGGCTGTTGAGCAGGTTGATTCTGAGCAGCGAGGAGTTGCACCATCAAAGCGCCAAGTCTGGCGACCTCTTCCTTCAATTCTCTGTTCTCTTGTTCTAGCTGCTCCATCACTCTTGCAGAATTGACTCGCGTATAATACCGGTGAGTCAGCTTGTCTTCAAAATAAATGAAGAGCAAAGGGGTTAGGACAAGAAGACCGGAAACAAAGGGTACCTGCTTATGCAAAGATGATGCATGAAATGCTTGTGCAGATGCTTTGTTTTCAAGGAACCCTTAGGGTATTATTTGCAATATTTTGAATAGTTAAAGCATTTTAATTACTCATGGAAAATATTTCATTCAATATATTGAGACAAAGAAGTACATCATTTTTTATTATTACAAAGAGAAAAGGGAAATAACATCCTATGGATCCCTAGAAGCTCGGGATGCTGGAAGGCGAGAAGTACACAGCTTCTTGATCTCTCTCTCATAGGCCGCTTCCATGTTAGCTTTCTCCTTTGCAAGTCGATCATACCTCCTCTTCCAGAATTTGGAAGACTGAGGAAGCAGAGAAGTCCAAGTGTCGTTCGGGTCGTCGATCACTCGGTGCTCGAGGAACTCAATCATAGCGTCCTTCTCCTTGAGCTGCTGAAGCAATTCTTCTCTTTCACGGATCCAAGCACGTGAAAGGTCTTCTTCTCTCAAATCCTCTACACGTTGGGTAGGGAGGGTTGAAGGCCCAGCCACATCCAACGGTGTAGGTCTCGGATGGTCGTACGGCATCAAGTAAGTGGCGGCTCTTTGTCTGACCCAAGAGGTGTATGGCTCCAAAGCAATGCAGTTCTTTGGACCCAACTCGTTCCTACTCTTCTTGTGGATACTGCGCCAAGCACGGACAAATCTGGCTTTCAGGCCTTGGGGATCTTTACCCTCCTGAAAGAACACACCTTCTAACAGAATGCTATTAGGTTTATCCTTTAGGGGGAACCCAAGCTGACGTCGTGCAAGAATGGGATTGTAGCTGATCCCACCACATGTGCCAAGAAGAGGCACATTAGGGAATTCACCACAATAATCAATGATCTGGACGGTATCATACACGCGATCATACCAGGTGATATCATCATTGGTGAGAGACATAAGTCTCTGAGACCACCGTAGACATCCCTTGTTCTCCTTAAAAGCAACTGTCTGCGGCAAGTGCGAAATAAACCACTTGTACAGCAACGGTATACAACAGACAATAACTCCTCCACCCTTTGCGTTCCTCAAATGCAAAGAGACATAGGCGTCGCCCAACAAAGTCGGAACGGGATTAAGAACTGAGAAGATCCTAATGGCGTTCATGTCCACGAACTTGTCGAAGTTGGGAAATAGCACTAATCCATAGATGAGCAGCACGAATAGAGCCTCAAAGGCATCCTCACTCATGGCCTTCCCATAAAAGGTAGCTTGAGCAACGAGGAACTCGGAAGGAAAACCCTGAATTCCACCTTTGGTAGTCAAATTAGCTCTAATCAAATCTTCATCTATGTGCAACAAGCTGGCAATCTCTCGAGCAGTCGGAATACTCTCTAGGCCACTGAACGGCACTTGATCCAGAATCGGAATCCCAATGAGATGAGAATACTCCTCCAAAGTCGGCAACAGCTGGAAGTCCGGAAATGAGAAGCAGTGATACAAGGGATCGTAGAACTGAGCTAGAGTACTCATCAGCCCTTCGTCAACCTGAGTAGTCAGCAGAGGTAGAAGCTTCCCATAGCGAGCTTTGAAACCCAAGGGATCTAATACATACGATGTCAGATTCCTTAACTCTTTTACATCGGGCTGTCTAAAGCTGTACTTCTTTGTATGCCTTTTTGGTCTTTCCATGTCTGAAAATTTTGCAAATAAACCCTTTTAGTTCCTTGAAAATTTTCTCTTTCTGATGATATGAATGCGGATGAATGCATGAATGTATGAATGCGACAATCACACTCAAGGATCAAACAAGTCACACCAAACAAAGGTCGTGGGAAAGCTCATTGTATCCCTAATATCAATCATCCATTTTGGTGGATTTAGGTTTTCACCTTATCGACACCCAAGTTCCATTGATATTAACGGTACATGAACCGGCTCGAACATCCTTAATATCAACCATCCATTTTGGGGGATTTAGTTTTTTACACCTGATCAACACCCAGGTTCCATTGATATTAAGGTTGTCTGAACGACTCAACCACGAATCATGGGTTTGTTGAGAGTCACGAGCATGGAGTCTCGGTTAAGAACCACCCAAAGGGAGTGTACTAGGGTTTAAACCTGCCAGACATGTTCTATCAGAGGTTCCCATAATCATCGTTCCATCTTTCGAATATTATCGGAGGAACGAATACTCGTATTCCAAGAATATTCTCAAGAGAAACTCTTATGAGTGTAGTATCGCGTAACAATCGCATCAGAACTTACATCTGAACGACCTCCGCACTACGTTCCTAAAAAATAGGCCAAGATGGGTTTGGTAAACTAAGGTCCTTGGCTTTTGCGGCACATGATTGAAAGAATAATGCCTAACCACAAATAACTTGTGTGACATTATTAATCCAACATGACCTCCACCAAGTGAATGGACTCGCAAGTCAACTGGCTAAGGAATACTCCACACCAGTCAACAAGACTATGCCATTCTCCTATCCTAGAGTGCACTCGAGTTCGGGTATAGAACTCATCTCACAGATCACCAAAGCAAACAGCAATTGTATATCAAGCAATTCAAACATTACAATCAATACAGTGATCCCAAATTGTACAAAAATATGTCATATAACAAATAACAATATAGCACAACAAGGGTGAAAAGTAGGCAATACCACCAAGGATTATTGCGATGATTCCCCAGCAGAGTCGCCACTTTTCTGTAGCGGTGTATTCGTCGCTATATGATTTATCGATTAAACCATAAGCAAAGCATACAATGAATTCGAGTCGCCACCGCACTTTTATTTATCCAAAGGACTGGCTAAAAAGCGAACAAAAGCCTAAGAAGTTTTACGCATAGAAAACTAATGAAAAGATCAGAGAGTCTGGGTAAGGGGTAAATTACGCAATGGGAAGGTGTTAGGCACCCACTACGTCCTAGGTACTCCTAGGGAGCCCTTTTCACACTTGTTGTATAAAAATGTTATTTGTTATGACATAAGTATTGTGCAAACATGATTGGGATGATGAGAAAAGAATGTACAAGTTAATTATTTTTGTGTTCGAACGGATGAACCCGTTGCCTACGTACCTTCCATCAAAGGTAAGGATCAAAACGCCGTAGTTCGGCTAAAAGATTTCCAAAAGTTAGTGAGTTCAATTTTAAACAATAGCACCGAGGCTCTTCATTATCAATGGGAGAAAACTCGACCAAGACCAACATCCACCATGCGAGGATAGCTTCGACGTACTAGAGGGGTTAACCCTGTTTTCAGTACGGAAGTCTTATAGTCGACTCACTAAGGATAAGGTGAGGTTTACATCAACCACAATGATAATTGAAACCTATGGCTAATGTGTGAAAAGATTAACAATGGACAAAGCCAAAACAATTGAATGGGTGAAGTTAATTGATTATGATTATGAAAGTAGGGTCAAAGTATGATTAAGATTGATTCAAAAGAAGTATTATGAAATGGAGTTTGAAAAAGTCAAGGACTTGGGGTCCAGGTTTTTAATTTGAAAACATGAAGATGTTTGCACAATATCTATCTCAAGTTTTGAAAGCAATGTGTGAAAAGGTTTAGGACAAAGAGGAATGAATGGATGAGGATGGATTGTAAAACTTCCTAGGAGGTTCACCTCTTGAAATCATATAGAAGATGATTCAAGTGTGTCCTTTGGAATAGGCAATGAGCAATAGCAAAATAAGCAAACAGATGATACCGGATGCCACTCAATGGTCTTACTCCAATCTCACAAACAAAAGCGGATACCGGATACCAATAGATGGATTTACACCAATCTCCTAAACAAAGAAACAAGGATGTCGGAAGCCAATAAATGGACTTATTCCAATCTCCTAAAACAAAATGAAACTTGGATACCGGATGCCAATCGGTCTGGGCTTATACCAATATCCAACATATGATCATAGGAAAGCAAAGGCTAACTTGCAGGGACTTACAATTGCATCCTCACATAAATCAAACAAATGCATCAAGCAAAGAGAGAATGAGTGGCCAATGGGATGGTCTTATACTCACTTCCATATCATAGGAACAATAGCCAATGGATGGTCTTACAATTGTCCTCAATGGGCAAACAACAAAGATATGTCATGAAGACAAATGAAATGATCATGCACTAATGAGTAATTGATGATGATAAATGCACAAAGCATGCAAGAAGACATGTGTATATGAGGTAAGCAATCAATCAATTAAAGTCATTCAGCACATACTATAACCAAACAATCAGGCTCACACAAAGGGTTAGGCATTGAAGCCAACTGGAATAGGGTTAATGGTGCTCTTAACCTTGCCATTGAGGGGCTAAGGTGAAGCAGATGAAAAGATATGAGGGGTGTGCCTCATTGCTCTTATCCCTGGCCAGGGAGAGCATTTGAATATCAGAAGGTGTGGGAGTTCAGAAAGTAGGAACTCTCTCCACAAGTTATTGACTCGATAGATCTTGGGTTTTTACTCACTATGCATCAACACATGTGGTGTGAGCAAGGTGAGTGACACACAGAATAGTAGGAGGTAGGTTGCATATCTCTTGGGTTCTACCAATTGCCTTATTTAAAGGACTTTTCCTGCTTGGGACAAATGTAAACACACACAAGCATTGCCTCTTAAGGAGGACTTCAGACAGTTGCCTGGCCAAGTAACAGGCCAGGTCTTCCAGACTACATGAAGAAAAGAAGTTATACCTCAATGCAAATTGCTATTAAGCAAAGCAAAGCAAAGTTCACAAGGAACTAAAAGCAACTAAAGTACCAAATTTTGAGCACAGTGATGATGCAGTTGTTGTTTGGCTATGATGTGTAGAAACAGATGTTCAACAAGGTCCCAGATGATGAATGAGTGAAGGAATTTGGCTCAGCTACCTTGCTCTCAGCTCAAATCGAGATCTGCCATGGAAGTGAACTTCAATGGAACAGTGCTTGCCTTGCCTTACAGTCGTGCTCCCCAGCTTGCAAAAGGTTCTAAGTGGTTTGTATATGATGGCACAAACAAACAATGCACGAGTTCTTTGAAGTTTTTCCAGCAAAATTTCAAAATGAAGAAATTGTGAGTTTGAGAGAAAAAGATTTTTTTGATCTGTTTAGAATGTTGTGGCTGCGAGGGCTTTTGTTCAGCAGAAAATGCAGAATATATAGTCTGTTTAGCATGTGTTTAAGTTGGTTAATTGAAGTGTTAACTTAAATGAAGTGTTTTTGCCCTTTGCTAAAAATCAACCAAGTTTGCATGGGGGTGCATGTACATGCACGAATTTGGGCTTTGAACAACTTCCAAACATCAATTCAGAACTTTGGCAAGTGGTAAAATGCATAGCAAAGGCTTAATTTGAAAACTCATTTTTTCACCTCACTTAATTTAATTCAAGTCACCTTAAAAATGCCATTTTGCTTGGTTGAGTTTTGGTAAAATGTGATGAAAGATTTGGATAGAGCACATCAAATAGGACTTGTAGCAAAAAACCTCACCCAATTTGGCCAAATGGTTTGGAAGATATGGCCTTTTGAAGTTCAAAAATTTTTGAGAATGATTTGATCATAACTTGCCAACCATAAATGGGAATTGAGTGTTCTTGGACTTTTTGGAAATGGGAGAATAAGATCTTCAACTTTCATGTTGGGCAAAAATTCATTTGAAGCTTGTATGATGAAGTAATGTTGAGGAGAAGAAGTTTCCATTTTTGGCAAAGTCCAATTATAGGTCAACTTTCTATTTTGGGAAATTTCTTGTCTGACTTTATTTTCTTCACTGTGGATGCTTGACATGTTATATGAGGCTTATATGGACATGAATGAGACCTCTCAGACCAATTCCCATCATCAAATCACTGATTAAATGGACAGTTGACCAAGGTTGACTTCTGTTGACTTTGCTAGGGTTTTGCTTGACTGAACCATGTTCTGATGAATTCCAAACCCCTACCACTTGATATCTTGATCCAAAATGATGTCACAACTCATATGAACTCTTGATGAATGATCATGGTGCCCAAATTCTGCAAGAATGGCCACCATCTGTCTCAATGACTGATTTTGACTGATTTGACCTAATTTGCTTCATCTGCAAGTAACATGGTTAGATGACAATATTTTTGTACTTTTGGTTAATAGACAAATGAAAAGCAATGATATACAAATGCAATACATGCTTGGTGATCAAGAACCACACTCACAAGACAACCCAACCACTAGGAGGGAAGCAAAGGTATGCAATGATCCTTGAGGCCATGATATGGTATGATATGATGCCATGAGGGATCTTAGGGACAAAATTGGGGTCTTACAGATATCATCTCCAAGAAACGCATCATTGACATTGAACATATAAATTTGAATGAAACATGCAGTGTTATTTTATAGGGTATGAAGATTCCAGTGAAAAAGAAATATATGAACATTGTCACCATTCCATGCACAGTTGGAGACAGAAAATTAAAGAAGGCACGTATTGATTTGGGAGATAGTGTGAGTCTTATGACTTTTTCCATCTATAGAAAGTTTGGCATTGGTACTATTCAGGATACCAGAATGACGCTTTAGATTGTAGATCACTCAGTGAAGGGCCCTCATGGTATAGTAGAAGATGTTCTTGTAAAAATAGACAAGTTTGTGTTTATTTTGTGATTCTTGAAATTCCTGAAGATGAAGAGATTCCACTTATCATGGGAATATCGTTTCTAGAAACCGAAAGATGCATGATACACATAGAGGAGGGAACTATGACCCTCAAGGTTTATGATGAAGAATTGAAAATTGATGTCCTGAATACTGTGAGGTACAAAGATGATATAGGGACCAGTAATACAATTGAGGTGTTAGACACAGTGATTATTGAGTCTATTCAGAACCAAATACCCAAGTTGCCTTGAGAAAGAGTCCTTAGCCTATATGCTCAGGAAATATAAGAGAATGAGGATGAAAAGGAGAAATAAGTGATAGATATGATAGAAGCACAACCTCATTGGCCAAGATCCAAACCACACCGATGGGAGGATTTAAAAGCACCACAAGAAGCAGAAAGGATGAAGGAATCATAAAAGGTACAGAGTTTAAGTAGTTACTTGAGAATATAAAATATGTATTTTTGGACACTGAAAGGAATTGTCTAGCAATCATAAGTTCTGGTTTACAAGATAAAGAAAAAGATAAATTGGTACAAGTACTCAAGAAATACAAAACTGATATGGGATAGACCATTGGGATCAACCCAACAATATGCATGCACATATATTGATGGAAGATGAACATCAACCAGTGGTTCAAACCCAAAGAAGACTAAATCCAGTAATGAAAGACATAATAAGAAAGGAAGTGGTGAAACTGTTGGGTGCATGTCTGATTTATCCTATATCCGGCAGCTCATGGGTGAGTCCCGTGCATTTGGTGCCAAAGAAAGGAGGATCAGTGGTGATAATGAATGAGAAAGATGAATTAATACCCACTCAAATAGTAACTCTAGAGACTATGTATTGATTATAGAAGGCTCAACACCGCAACAAAGAAATATCATTTTCCTATCTATTTCATTGATTAGATGTTTGAGAGGTTTGTCGGTCATGAGTATTATTGTTTTATGAATGGATACTTTGGGTATAACCAGATTTCGATAGCCCCTGAGGATCAAGAGAAAATAATATTCACATGCCCTTATGGTATCTTTTCCTACTGAAGGTTGCCATTTGGGTTGTGCAATGTCTCTGCTACTTTTCAGAGATGTATGACATACATATTCGCCGACATACTTCAAAAGCATATGGAAGTGTTTATGGATGATTTTTCTATTTTTTATTCTTCTTTTGATAACTATTTAACTAACTTGTTACTTATCTTAGAAAGGTTCCAGTAAACAAACCTGATTTTGAATTGGGAGAAGTTCCATTTTATGGTACAAGAAGGTATAGTGATGGGTCACAAAATTTCCCACAAGGGAATAGAAGTTGACAAAGAAAAGGGGGAGGTGATTGTTAATCTCACACCTCATGTGAAAGAGAAAGGAATAACAAGTTTCTTAGAACATGAACGTTTCTATCGTAGGTTCATAAGGGATTTTTCAAAAATTGATAAACCTTTAACTTGTTTGCTTATAAAATACAAGTCATTAACATTTGAAAAAGAGTGTATGGTTTCATTTGAGACATTAAAGAGTAAGCTGGTTTCAACACCTATTGTGATTGTTGTAGATTGGTCTCTCCCTTTTGAGATAATGTGAGATGCAAGTGAAATTGCAGTAGGGGTCGTGTTAGAACAAAGAAGAAAAAAGCTTTTGCATGTGATATATTATGCTAGTCATGTTTTAAATCATGCTCAGATGAACTATGCAACTACCAAAAAGGAGTTGTTGTTTGTTGTTTATGCTTTTAAAAAGTTCATGTCTTACCTAGGCTCTAAAATAATTTTTTATACTGACCATGCTACTTTAAAGTATTTGTTTTCTAAATAGGAATCAAAGCCAAGGCTCTTGAGATGGATATTGTTTCTCCAAGAGTTGGACCTTGAAATCCGGGATAAAAAGGGATGTGAGAACACTGTTGTTGATCACTTGTCTCGAATGTACCCGATTGAAGAAACATAAGAGAAACATCCCATACATGATGAATTTGCTGATGAATGTATCTTAGCAATTACTGGTTTTCCATGGTTTGCAAACTATGCGAACTATTTGTTAGGTGGTGTGATCCCTAATGATTTTTAGTATAATAGAAAGAAAAATATTTTGCATGATTGTAGGTTATATTTGTGGGATGATCCATTCCTTTACCAAAAAAAAGGATAGATGGATAAATCTGAAGGTGTGTCCCAAAAGGAGATCAAAGGGACATCCTCAAGGCATTTCATAACTCAGAATATGAAGGGCATTTTAGTGGAGATCGGACAATAGCTAAAGTTCTCCAGTCAAGATTATATTGGCCCACTCTGTTCAAAGATGCCTACTGCATAGGGAAAGAATGTGACAGATGTCAGAGGACAAGTAACATTTCCAAGAGGAACCATATGCACCAAAATGTTATGTTGGAGGTAGAACTGTTTGATGTTTAGGGTATAGACTTCGTGGGACCATTTCCACCATCGTTTGGTAAGAACTACATTTTGGTGGCGGTTTTTATGTGTCTAAGTGGGCAGAAGTTGTAACATTGCCCACAAATGATGCTAAAGTGGTCGTGAAGTTTCTGAGAACTAATATCCTCACCAGGTTTGGAGTACCAAGAGCACTCATCAGTGATGAAGGTATGCATTTCCTAAGTCTCCTTATGGAAAACTTTCTTAGGAATACAATGTGAAGCACAAGATTTACACCCCATACCACCCTCAAACAAGTAGGTAGGTGGAAGTCTCTAACAGGAAAATCAAGCAATTCTGGAAAAGATTGTGAGTGACTCCAGAAAAGATTGGGCAACAAAGTTGGATGATGCATTGTGGGCGTATATAACTATGTTCAAAACAGCCATAGGTATGTCCCCTTATCAGTTAGTTTATGGAAAAGCTTGTCATTTACCTGTGGAACTAGAACACAAAGCATTATGGGCCTCAAAATTCCTGAATTATGATATCTCAAAGGCAGGTGATTCCAGAATTCTCCAGCTCCATGAGGTAGAAGAATTTAGGAACCAATCCTACGAGAATTCCAATCTTTATAAAGAAAAAACATAAAAATGGCATGATCAGAAGATTCAAAAAATCAATTTTGGGAAGGACAGTTGGTTCTCTTGTTTAATTCCAGATTGAAGTTGTTCCCTAGAAGCTGAAGTCGAGATGGTCTGACCATTCACGGTCAACAAAGTGTTATCGCATGGAGTCGTTGAGTTGAGTAATAATACCAATGGAGACACCTTCAAAATCAATGGGCAGAGGTTGAAACCCTACCACCAAGGACTAGAGAGGGGCCTGGTGAAAGAGGTGTAGCTCAGAACACCATAGATTGATCATACGTCGAGCTATGGACGTTTAAAAGCACTTCTTGAGAGGCAACCCAAGGGAGGTAACAGTAGTTTTGATTCTAGTTGTGTGATTTAAGTTATGTGTCACAGAGCTCAACGAAAAAGGAAATGTCTCTAAGATAGGGAAAAAACAAAAAGAAAAAAAAACTGAAAAAAGTTTTCCTTCTGTCCATGCGCGTATGACTCATCCCATACACGTATGAGGATTCCAAAAAGCCTCATTACGCGTATGGAGGTCCCCATACGCGTATGAGGAATTTCAAAGGTCGTGTTGAATTTGAAAAGTTGGGCCATATGCGTATGGCGTGATGATACGTGTATGCAACGGTCACCTAGTAGCATACGCATATGGTACGTGATCTATTTTTTAAATTGGATTTTGTCTTTGCCCGTATGCGTATGTGATGTGTCATATGTGTATGGCCCTGTCTGGCCGCGTATGATACGCGTATGGTGCGTATGAGGCACAATATATACTTTTCTTACAATCTTTCTATCATTTCTCACCCTGACTCATACGCTCTGCTTGTTTCTCTAACACATTTTCTTTGAGTTTTCTTTTTTTGTTGAAGATTTTATATGATACATTGAAGATCTTATCATCACTAGCATACATGGATACTTCTTATTCTTCACCTTTTGATTATGTCAAATTTATCTCTACTGAGCATTAAGAGAGATATTAGAGTTTGATGGATAGGAAAATTATTGAGGAGATGGCATTTAAACTACACCCGAATGAGCACCCTAACATTCATTGTACGCTAAAGAAGCATAAGCTGACTTATCTAAATAGTCAGATACATCCAGTGGCTAAGGAATTGGTGTTGTAATTCTATGCTAATGCTTACAAACCTCTCACTGAGGACACTGCTACAAAGCCTGATTTGTTTTCTTGAGTCAAGGGGAAACAAGTCCAGTTTGATTGGAAGATGGTGAATAAGTTACTGTAGATGAAGTTCATGGAACCTAATTATGCGTATCTACTTCAGAAGACTGCATCTAGGACTGGATGGTTGTACAGAGCGATGTTGGATCATTTGGAATTAGAGGTGATAGATTGACAAACTCTATCTACTCTTATTTCGAGGAAGATTATAGTGGTTGACTTGGATGCAGTCCCGAAGGCGTGGACATACTTTTTGCACCACACTTTGGATACGAATCATAGTGGATATGAGCTCATCACCATGAGAGCTCTAGCATTGTACTTTTTGTTGACTCACAACCAGTGAACATCAGGTGTATTATTTCTACTAATATGGATGAGATGGACCAGAGCATGACAAAGAAGTCTTTAGGACATGCTTTTGTGATTCTCTTGTTGTGCATGAAAGTAGGAGTCTAGGAGTTTACAGATGGACACATTGTGCACTCGACACGTGCATTGGATTTTGCATGGATTATTGACCACCTCAGGAGAGCAACACAGACTAAGGTGATACCAGAGACAAAGGAGCGTCCAATAGAGACTTTCGGACCTAGCATACCTCAACCCTAGCATGTTGAAGCTAGTGGAAATATACCTGAACGTATCGCACGCTCGAACATATAACAGAGTCGCCATCGAACTTTATTTATCCCCAAAGGGAAGGGAAAACATCGATAAAACCCGGGGGAAAAAGATTTGCTGGGTAAGGAAGTCAATTATGCAAGGGGGAGGTGTTAGCACCCCAAACATCCATGGTACTCCATGGGAACCGTTTTGATTGTTCTCGCTCAAATAGGTGTTATCTAAAGATTACTCGCAAAAGAATGAAGGGAAAGGAAAGAAATATATAAAGTGCTAAGTGAGGATTAGGGCCCTCATGCCTACGTATCCTCATAGTGCAATGAGGAATTCAGAGCTCTGTAGTTCAAAGAACTAGTGGTGGGAGGTGAAAAGAATTGTGATCGAGGTATGGTATGAACCAAAGAGTAGTGTTTTGAACTCCAACTAGGATGAGAACGTGAACCCAAGAGTAAACAGGTATGAACCAACAAGTGAGGGCCTACGGCACTTGTATCATTGTATTGGAACAACCGAAAAAGGAATGAATTAGGTGTTTCGTTTAAGGGTCAAACAACTCTTGGCTCACAAAGAGGTACAAGATGGAGCATAAAGGTATAGTGTATTTGGCTCAAAGAACAGGTATATCACGTGAAGTGAATGAAGGTAGATTATGGGTGCATCATGGGATGGACGGAGTAAAGTGATCGAAGTCACATAATAGAGTATCTGGTGATAAGTGACTGAAGAAGTATTGTTTGAAATCGAAAGGTGAAAGTATATTGGAATCCATAAGAGGAATGATATTTCTACCATAGAGGGAAACAACGTTAACCGTTATGTGGACTAGCAGGCCGCCACTATAGGGTATTTGGCTAAAAAAGAAGGAATTAAGTTTTTGGGTTACGAGCCAAACAACTCTTGGTAGAAATACGGACTATTCGTTAGGCATCCTAAAAGGATGTATATGGAATTCTAAAGAAAGTGTATTTCGATGTCAAAGAGACAGTATGTCACTAAGTGAACGATTTATGATCGAAGATAGGTAATGAATAGTGAAAGATATGGATGGTGCCCTAAGGCGAAAAAAGGAATAATTAGAAGTATGCTCGCCAAGGATTCGCATCCTCGTGCCTACGTATTCTCATTGTGCAATGAGAAAGTCAGAGCAATCGTAGTTCGGAACTACGAGAATAGAAAGAGAGATATTTGTCTAAGCAACGGGGGCTCACAAGACAAACACATCTTCAAGGGAGGATTGCAGTACTGAAGTGCAAGGAGTAGTATATCACTTGTTGGGGAATTAATAATTCAAGATCAAATAAGGATAGTATCTTGGACCCAAGAAGGAGATAGACTCTTAATAGAAGAGCAATGTAGGCATTTACTAATACGTGGACTAGCAGGCCGCCACTATAAGGTAAAGCCAAAAAGAACAACTGAATTAAGTGTTTGAGGTTGTAGCCCAAACAACTCTCGATTGAAGAGGTGGACTGTCGTTATCATCCTAAAAGGATACACAAGGAGTCCAAGGAGGAGTATAATTGATCTAAAAAAGATGGTATTGATAGAATGAATGGAGAATGATTAATTGATAAATAGGGTAGCTCGCGAAGAAACTGGGTTCTCTTTCCTACGTACCCTCATTGTGCAATGAGGAAATCAGAGCTTTCGTAGTTCAGCCCACTTGGGCTGAAAACAAGATGATGGAGGCAAAAGAAATGGATGATTGAAATGATTAGAATTGAAGTGATGGAATGGGGAGTGGAATTGGAAAATAGTCCATGTATCGGTTGAATCGAACGGATAAGTGGAAGAACCCTAGCTATCTACCAGTCAAATTAAATGGCGCATGGTGCGAATCAATCCCTAACACTATGGGGCTTCTACTTCCTACCTTAGATGCTACATCTTGGTGTGCTCAAAGCAATAAAATGACACGGAATAGAAAATGACATACCGGAGAAGATGATCGGAAAATCCACTGGTGAGTTTCTGCACTTGATTCACTTTCTTCTTCTTCTTCTTTCGTCTTCTTCTTCTTCTTCTTCTTCTGAATTTGAGAACAATGAAAAGAGAATGTAGTGGCTTAGCTCAAGCAAAATTGAAGCTTCAATGTGAAGCTTCAATGGCTTCTAGGAGAAAAAAGAGCTTTGAGTAGGGTGAGGGAAGAGATTGCAATAGAGAGAGAGTGCAAGTTCAAGCAAAATCCAAGGGTCCTGAAAATGTGAGTGATGAATCTCTTAATTAGAGGTGAGGCTTGGAATTTGTTAGCTTTGGACTTAGGTTTGGAATCAATTAGACATGGTTAGGAGTTAGTTGGATCTGACTCACTGAGTTAACTGAAAACTCAGTTGGTTATTGAATGAGAAACTCAGTTAGTTATGTTAGTTTAAGTTGATTAGTGAATGAGTGAACTTGAGATTAGACTGGCTATTGTAGGTTAGGATTAGATTGTAGTTATGTTGGATTAACTTTGGTGACCTGTTGTTCATGTTGCAAGTTACTCTTAAGTGGATTTGCTTTTGCTTTGGGCTGATGAATAGCTTGATAGGTGAATGTTGCTGGCTTTGGTACATAGATTGGTTGTTGCAGGTAACATACTAAATTAGAACTAGGTGATGAGGTCATTGGATCAAAGGTAACCTACTAAACTGGTAACTGATAAATGCAAGTGTGCTTTGGTTTGCTGCAGGTTATTCTGAATGAATGTGGAACCATTGTACTCGATGACATGTTGAATTGATAATGCCTTACTTCAATTGAAACTTGGTCAATTCCTTTTTGGTTTCCTTTTGTTAGGTCTGATGATTTATTCCATGAAAAGAAACTTGAGTTTCCTCACCTTGGTGACATTCGTTCATATAAAATCAGGTGGAATTTGTTGCACTACTACCACATGCCCTGTTGTACCATAGGTTGCACTTGCTTAGCTTTTTACTTATGATGACCCTTGTTGATATGCATGGCTATTGATGGATTTTACTTGTGGAAATTGCAGCTGGTGTGCAGTTACAGGTAAAGCAAAAGCAGGTCAGGTGAAGTAGGACTATGGCTTCATAATGTAAATGCTTCATTGTTGTTGTTGAGCTTGATGGTTCCATTACAGTTCAGGACAATGGTATGGAGTTTCAAAGTCTGGAATGCTCCTCATATTCCATTATCTCACTGAACTATTGGCATGATGGTTAGTATGATGAGATACCCATTTGGCTTGCTTTGTGTTGAGATGGTTTGGTACATCTCATGGGATCTCTGTCCTTGGTTTAAACAATGACTTAACAGGTTAATAGGCTCACAAATATCCACCAGTCTGATTATGTTTCAAGGCTTGTGTTCTGGCATTCATCTTGGTGACAAGTCTTTGATTACAAGCCAGTTGCAACAGATTGATGGTATGCTGTCCCAAACTCCAACCTGACCAATGTTCCTGCAGCAGGCAAGATGCTTCTTGGTTTTGTTTTATGCACAACTGAATTTGTCATATGTGTTGGCTGTTATAGCAGTAGGTATTTATGGACTTGTAACATGTATTGAAGATCATGGCTGTTATATTTTGTAGCACATCTGAATTGGTTTTGTAAGGCTTCATCTAGATTAATGCAGCAAGATAATGTCATGGTGCATTGATGATTTAGCTGCAGCTGCTACATTGCAAGTTGGTTTGTTTACAGTGTGACTTGGTAATTTTTGACATGTCATGACTGAGTTTGTAGTTATATTAGACTATTTCTGCAGGGATGGTCCCTATGCTGCAGCTTTCATGAGCCCTCTCCATCACCATGAACTCCAAACCTACTACATGTGTAAGTATGTCCAAGTGTCATGTAAATGTCCTGTGATTAATGGTGTTGTTGCATGATGACTGCAGCTGGTAGCAAATTCGACCTTTGCAACCTCATTGCTTGGATATGGTTTCATCTAGTAACAAGCGCATTTACAGCATGTCTCCACTGCAGGTCTTGGCTCAAATAAGGCTTAGGAATAATGTCCACTACAGGGTCCAAAACAAACTCCTCATGCCTTTGTTCAATAGCAGCAAAGCAATGTAAATGGTATTGCCAAGTGTTGGATGGTTTGCTGCAGTAGCAGGGCCAGACTTGTTGCATCATGGACTCTTCACTAGTTAAACCATGCACTTATTTTGACTTGGTGAGTTTCTTTGGTTAGAGCCATGAGTGACAAGGTTGTGCTGTTAGAGCTCTTTTGAAATGGTTTGGGACAGACCAAGACCAATGGTTATTGATTCCAAAATGTCAAGATAACATGGTTTGTACAAAGTGAATTACTTATGATGGAAGCAATCAAGAAAAGCACTACCTAATATGAAGATTTGATGAATCATTACATCAAAAGGCTAGGCCAAGTTTGGATGATCAAGAGCAAGTGAAAGTTGACTTTGGTCAAAGTTTACCAAGAAGTCAAATGTTGACCAAAGTTAACAAATGGTCAAAAATTGCATTTTCTTTGTATTTTCTTTGTAAAGTGGACATGGAATTATTGGTTATGGGTGATTTTAGGACTATTGGATTTTGGGTTGACTTTGGTCAAAGTTGACCAAAAAGTCAATTGTTGACCAAAGTCAACAATTGGTCAAAAATGTCAAGACTTGTACTTTTTTATGCATAATCAAATGTGATGGTTTAGCATGATGTGAAATGGATTGAAATGGTTTAAAAATGGTTTGAAATTTGTTTTATAATTGGTTTATTTATGACTTGAATGCTTGACTTTGAAAGGAACATGACTTGACTGGTAATATATATTAACAAGGCCATGAATTGAGGGCATAAAATCAGGGTTTGAATGAGATATCCATGGGCCATAGGCATGACTTGCAATTGGCTTGTGACACAAGAAGTTTGGTTGTTTGGATGACCAAGACCATAGATGTATCCACAATCCCATGAACAACACCATGGCTTTGAGACTAAGACCAATGCCCATAGGAGACCAAAGTAGGGTTGGACCAAGTGCATTGATAATAGGTTAAGATTTGGGGTCATGGATGCATAGTCAATCCACCAAGTCCATCTTATTCACCATCTCCTTGATTAGGGTTTCCATGAAGCTTACCCCTCAAGTAAGTTTCTTGAATCAAGCCATGTGCTTCAACCATCAGTCTTCTAGTGTGTGAACCTGCATTAGGGTTTTGAAGACCAAGACAGGGCCTAGGGAAGCTCCATGAGATCATGCCTTGAGGAATTAGGGTTTTGAAGACCCTAGAAGATTGCCTGGCCAAATCTTATTGAGTTTAAGCCTTTACCATCACAAGTAGCACTTCACATTCCCCTGATATCCACATAAGCCCTAGCTTCACAAGCCCCAGGTTTTTGAATCCATGATGATCCAATAATGAAGGAATGATCATGTGGATGAGTTATGAATGTATGCAAGTGATCTCCTGATCAAGTGGTTGGATGAATAATTAAGAAAAGGGGAGGGAAAATTTTGGGGTACAACACATATTCCTGAGGGAGTGCCTCTTACTGACGAGGACTCTCACGAACACAGGGATTGGATAAGCATGTTCTGCTTCATGTAGGACTTTTGTTCACACACTGGACTACCAGGGCGCTATCTCACTCATCAGGTGGACACTTGGGCAAAGACTCGACGCTTTAGAGATCGCTTTTCATGATATCCTCCAGTATTATTCTATGGATGTTATCAGTATATGGGGATTGAGACCCCGATTGAGCTAGAAGGACTTGTCTAGAAGCAGTCCCATCATACTCCATTTTCTCATCCCACTCCCCAACAATACCAGAGTCCCTTCCTAGAGGCCAGGGCAGAGAGATCAACAGAGCTAGATGTCCACCATCTCTGCTTTTGTACACCATGGAGACGACCCGACTTCCATGATCAGCTTTGACTAACATATGGAGGACATAGGCAGAGCTGATGAGGATTAGTTTTATTTTTATTTCTTTCTTCATTTTGTTCTATTTTTAGTTTAGTTTGATTTTTTGCTAGTTTTTGTTATTTCAATTTTTATGTATTATACCAAACTTTGATTTGAATATTATATTAGTTTTGTTTAAGTCATTCATTTTATGTTTTCTATTATTTAAGTGATGATTACTAGCATGAGTGGTTGACACTAATCACCCAGATGAAAGTTTTTGATGCCTTATACATGTCAATACCCATCAATCTTGATATCTCTGAAATGATTCAATGTGGTTTTCTAGAGTTCTATTGGAAGGGGCGCATGATTATTGTAATTGAGTGTGAAGCTGCATCACACAAGAGGTACTGTGGACAGTGTTAGCTCTTACCAACATTGTGAGGACAAAAGAAGCCAAACATAGTATTCATTATAAGAGAGCATTTAGGTATATTTTTATCATCTAGAACTTGCGTCTGCTCTTTTTTTATATCCATTGCATGATTACATACACTAAGGCATGTTGTTTATTTTAGCCCTGAGCCTTTCTAGCCATCCCAGGTATTATTTTTATCCTTTGTTAACCCAATTTGAGCATATATCCCATTGTTTGAGAATTTACTACATCCATAGCACATGGCCCATACACTTCCCTACCCTATTCAGAGTTATTGTGTTTCATTTTTGGATATGTGTTACATTCTAAGTTTGGGGTTGTTGTTGGAATAACAACCTTTAAGTTTGGGTCAGTTGTACAATAGTAGATACAAGGTGAGTGCACCTGGAAAAAAACAGAGAAAAGATGAAAAATCAAATTTAAAAAATGAGAAAAATAATAATATACATCATAAAGAAAGGCACTCACTAGAAGGGAAACTCAGTTGGATACCAAGAATCAAACAAAAATCCAAAAATTGAGTAGTCCAAGCTAGCCAACCCAAAAAGGAAAATTCCAGAGAAATTCAGCAGTGACACTTTGGAATGAACATGGTGAAAAGAATGATTGCAATGACTTTGAACCATTAACCTAAGTATCCATATAATATCCCATCATAGCCCAAGCCCCATTACAACCCGAAAAGACCTAAAAAAAGTGTGTGTATTGTGCATCTGGTAATTTAAAGAGAGTTTATGCAAGCCTATGGTATGGTATTGCATACTGTGGATTTTGAGTGTAAATACATTAACACCTGAGAGAATTGGTGAGAGTGTGAATAGAGATGATGAGAGAAACAGTACCATCAAGTATGGGTGTGGCAGATCATTCGACCTCGGTGATCAGGCCAAACAGAAAGTAGCAACAAATGAGAATCATTGAAGATCTCAGAAGTATGTGCTTAAAATCCTTGTTTTGTTGAAGAATGGTAACATGATATTTTTATGCTAAAAGTTGCTTGAGGGAAAATAACAAGCTAAGTCTGGGATTGTGATCAGTCACCATTTGTGTTAGATTTATCATCATTTGAATGTCAAAAGCAGGTGAATTGTTGTTAGTTTGGTAGTAGTTTAGGTTTGTTTTTAATATTTTTCTGTCGAGTCTTGATCTGCAGAGGTTTTATGGTTTCAAAGTTATTTTACGTGCTTTAGGTAGTGTTTTGTGTGCTTACAAGTATGAAGAATCAAGAGGAATTGATCAGAGAAGAATCCAGACAAAAATGCATGTGTATGAGAAAAAAGAGAAAAATTGATCATCTCATGCCCATACATGTATGAGGGGTCTCAAACGTGTATGGCCATTCATCTGCATCTTATGTCATACACGTAACAATAAGAAGACAACAAAAGTGAATCTTCTGCCCATACGTGCATGAGAAGGTTCATACACGTACAGGGGCTCCCAATGCAGGCACCTAGAGGCGGGCCAGACTCTTACTCGTATGGCTCCAGCTAGGCCATACGCCTTAACATGGGCCATATGCGTATGAGGTAGTGTAAAATTATGGCATGCGCGTATTAGAGAAGGTCATACCCGTATGACACATTCCAGATATGAAAATCCTAAATATCACCTATTTAGCCAGAAAACACAAAAAAATTAAGGTTGGACGATTTATCACTGGAAGAACACGTTTTGAAGGCTAGAGAACTAAAGATTTTCATGGTGGATCAAGCCTTTCATGAACCCTAAGTGATTGAAAACCTATTTCATCTATTAATCTATAATGTCTACACTTTGTATTTTGTTTTTCTTTGATATTATGAGTAGCTAAACCACCCAATGATATGGGGTGTCCCTGATTCGGATTTGTTAAATTGTTCTGATTTGAACCTTGTGATAATAACAATTTTATGATATTTGATTTACTTTCAATTTGTTTTTAATGTTTTCTCTTTCAGAAAAATTGAGTTTTATTTAGGGTTAATATCTAGGTTGGACCGCCCTTTTTAACTCTCAATTGAGATTATTTCATAGTAGATATCACCTAGGACTAGGGATACCCTGTGTAAACCAGGAAATTCTTGATATTATAATGCTTAATTTCATTTGTAATTCGCTATGGACATATGAGTTAATTTGAATTATTAAAAGGTTTTCTCACTAAGGACTTAGGAGTAAACATCCTTAAGAACTGGTAGTCAATATTGTTAAATTAAGTTGTTGCAAGGTCAGGTTACAATTGTTGAAGAATCCAATCATGCATCTTCCCTAGCATGTTCACTCATACCATCTTTAAACCATTCAAATGATATATTTACTTTTTAATTGCAATTTATTTTCTATTTCAAAACAACAATTCAAAACCCCCAAATCTTTTGTTTAACGAATTCAGAGCACGAACTTTGTATCATCAAGTAGTCCTTGAGATCGATATTTGGGGAATTTCCCTTATTACTACATTGGATAATCACTACACTTGCTAATTTACTGATTAGAAGCAAATACTACCATCAATGTGTTCTCTTAAGGTGTAACATAAACTCTCTATGAAGAATGGAAAGGTATAAGTCCATGTTGAGAAGATGTCCAAGCCACGGTTTTGTCAAACTCACGTAAATACAAATTTTCAAAAATGGACTGCAACAATAACCTAAGTTGTTACTAGATCCTACTGTTGAAGGTTCTCTAATGTCCAAAAGCACTGAATATGCAACTGCAATCATTGAGCGTATGGCACTCAGTGATCGTCAAGGACAACGTAGCAGGAACCTCGCTCAAAGAAAGAATGGTATAATATAACTGAATACTAATGATGTCATTCTTGCTCAAAATAAGTGGTTAACTAGATGGTGGATGAACTAACTAAACAATTATCAAAGTTTCCGCAACAAGTGAAGGAGATGCATGAAGTACAACTATAAAGGCATATTATCTTTTGTGAACTATGCACGAAGATCATCCAACTGAATGTTGCCTCCTACTTATGGGGAAATAAACTATTTAGGCAACCAAATATTCCAAGAGGTAGTTTATCTACAAATGATTCAGATAATGATCTGAAAAGTTAAAAATGCATGGAACCACCAACAATAGGCTGACTACAAATGGCCAGAGATCAAATGGCGTGAAAAAAGGTTTTGTTCTCTTTAAATGCTTCATTCATAATTGATGTCTAACTATCTCTGAAAATAGCATGATTATGAATTCTTTGCTTTATTCAAAGTTTTTTTAATGGTTTAGAGAAAACATGTTGACATAAGTCAATAATCATAAAGCATATCCAAGTGAGAAGTGTGCAACCTCATGTTATTACCTATTACTGAGCGAGAAAATGGTGCACCCAACGTGAGGCTCAAAATTTTAACTATAAATAGAAGTTTTTCAATTCAGTGCAAAGGAAGCTTTGGTGGATTGAAGAAGTACTGAAGTAGAGTAGGTTCAGTCTGGTCTATAAGACTAGGATAAGAAAGGAAGTATGAAGGTGGAAGCACTACTCAGGTGACAGGGCAAATCCCATTTCCAAATTTGATGTCTTTAGAAAGACCAGTTGTTTTGATAACCATGTGTAAGTATAGCTAAAACTTCTATTTTTAGGGTTAGATGTAGTATTATATTCATGTAATAAATAGTTCATGGTGTTCTATGTATATCTACTCATGCTATAATATGTGTGACTCTTTAATCTTAATGCTTGTTTTACCATTGTAAGCTAAAACATATTTTCATGGTGTGACATGACATCGAAAGGTTCTTGTCATTACTAGATCCAAGATAATCACCTATTGAGTACTAAGCCTAGACATGGGTATAGGCTTAGTATCCACACGTAATGTAGAAGGATTAGCATGAATTTTCTCCATTCTTCAACTATTAGGACTTAATGGTATGTGTTGGTTAATAGTAATTCATATTATTGTATTTGGTAATGCATTGATATCACGCCGTGGAGACCAAAATGATATACGAATAAGGATAATAGTTTGTAGTATTATATGTTGAGTAGAGAAGCCTATTACTAACCTATGGATGTGCAAGATAGATATATAATGATGAAATTTACCCCCATCAAGTATTCTCATTATTAACACCTAAAACTACAACTTTATATTTTTTCATTTACTTTTTCTGCATCACAACAGATACAAAATCCTTTTCTTCATTATAATAATAAACCACTGTTACTCTATCTTTGAAACCACCGGTCTTTGTATATACGATAATTGTAAAACTTGCTTTTGTGGCAAATGCAACAACACTCGATTTCAAAACCTCTTTTATCCTTCCCTGGACTGATTACTTTATTTTGTAGAATGATTGAAGTACACCTCCCTAACTGCTAACCTCGTTGCTTAGATAAAAAAATGGATAAAGACTTTGCTCAATAATATTGAATGGCAAGACACGTTAGAAGACAAAGTCGTACAACCGTTTCACCTTCAGTACCACAACAAAACCAAGATGAAAATTTAAGTTTTGACGATTTGAATCATAACTTGCAAGCCTATTTTCCTCATTAATAGGATATTAATGATGCATATACCATAAAGGTTTTTCTTTGTTTGCAAGAATCCGTGAGTAGATTAGAACTAAGAATCTAAAATCCAAACTGTCCATTTGGTGATACGCCATCCCGAGAAGAATTTGACCATGACCTTCAATGTCCTTAAAATAGGCCATTATATTCTGAAGAAATGAGACTAGAGCATATGCATGATGGTGTAGGTGGAAATGGATGAGACAATGAAAATAAAGAAGAGGAAAGGATCTTGAGGAGTATGAACACGATGATTGAAGCTTCAACCTTATCACTGTGAAGTTTTTACTGCTTTTAATTTATTTGTGTGATGACCAATTTGTTTTTGGTGTTTGTTGTTTTTATGTTGTATGTTGTTACTAACAATTACCATGCACAATGGAATTGGGTGTGTTTGTCATTTAGTACTAAGTACATGAGCATACCCAAGTTCCAACAACTTTGAGTATTTTGATGTGAACACCTTTTTTCCCTTGAACTATGATATGTATTGGATGAGAAAATTGAACAAGCAAAACAGGTACATGAGTTATACCTAGAAGTCTCGTGGGGCAAGCTCTTGAGTGTACCTAGTACACTTTGCTACAAATCTGGGCTAGGCGAGAAATATTAGGCTAGGTGAGAAATTCATACAAAAGTCATCCCTTGTTTGCTGCCTGAGGATAGGTAGATCTTTCTCTACATGGTTGGAACGCTAGGATGATCAAGAAAATCCTAAATCCTATACCTATGAAAATAGGCTTTCATGATTAATTACTTGTTCAATTTTTATAAAGTTTAAAAAAAATGCTTTAAAAGGTTTATCTGTAGATGGTTTAGTTATGGTCTGAAAATCCAATGCATTGGAATCACAAAAGTTAGGTTAATGACAAAGATCAAGAAGAAATGACATGAAAAAGTTTATATTCTTTTTAAATGCCTCATTCATGATCAATGTTTGATTATTTATGAATTATAGAATGACTATGAATTAGTTTCTTACATAAAGTTTGATATTACTAATGTCTAGTGAAAACATGTTAATATGAGTCAAGAATCTTAAGCCTACCAAAGTGAGATGTGTGAAACCTCATATTTTACATAAATAATGAGAGTGGATATGCATGTTAACTATATAGGTTTTGCATCAGTCTTGCTATTACCTGGTAGATATGAACTCATCGATAATATCAAGGCATTTCATCCTGGAGATGTGATCCTTTGACAACCCCTTTCATTCTGAAATGAATTTTTTTGTTCTTTAAATATTACAACCCTTAGCCAGTTTTAAAAGAAAAAAATATTCACCATATTGTCTTAAGGATGGTAGAGCACTTAAAAATGCAAGTGTATTTCAAAAACAAAGTTGGAGAGAAAAGGAAATGTGTAAGAAATAAAATCAAGCAGAAATGCTGAAAAGAAAAGAATATAATTTTGACAAAACAAAAAGGAGAAATAAAACCAAACGTCAAAGCATACAAAAGAAAATCACCAAAATAAAAATGGTTGTAAAGAGTGGAATCAAAGAAAGAGACTTTTTGAAAAATGATGATTTACCAATGAAATTTTACTCTCTTATCTTTAGACATTTTGAATCCAAAGAAAAACCAATATTTTTTGTAAGCCCAATCACGTTACAACAACAACAAAAAGAACTTAGTGATTCATGAATGTTTTAAGACATGTTTTAAAATATCCTTTTAGTCAAGAAAACAATTTATCTTCATTCTATGGTTTGTGGATATTTATGATGTTGATCATGAATTTTCATTAGAAATAATATCATGTCATTCAAGTACTTTTCAAAAACTCTTGACCTAGTCATTCAACTCTTTCATGGAACATGCATTTCAAAAATTCTAAACCATTTGAATGAACTTTGTTTGAAAACAAACAAAAAAAAGTTGGGAAGAGTTAATAAGTGTCAAAAATACTCAAAATATGTAGGCACTTATTGACTTATTTTACAAACAATGGTAGCTAGAAATTAAAGACGGAATTGTTTCTCGAGAGATTGCTGGAGATGTTCTTCCAAGTTTCTTAAGAGATCGCTACCATGAGTAAGAGTAGCTAGAAATATCTTTGTTGGGGATAGATGTAGTCATTATATACTCATGTGTTAATTATGGTCATGGAATTTTGTGTAATTTTACTAAAGCTTTAATATTGACGATTCTTCGTTCTTAATGCTTGTTTTAGATTATCTACCTAAAACACGCTCTCATGGTACAACTTGACATACGAGAGGGGATGGTCGCTACTAGATCAAAATCTACATATATTGGTTGTTAATGCCTATAGAAAATGTTAAGTTTAATATCCATAGAATAATAATAATTAATATCAATATCTTTATTCATATTTGAAACTTAATACTGTTGTATTGGTCAATAGACCGAAAAATCGACTATTAGGTAATACAAATGATCCCATATTGTTGAGTCTGAGATGAGATATTATGAGAGCAATAAACGATAATATTAGTATTTGAATAGAAGAGCATATTACTGACCAATGCGTATTCATGAGAATAAACGATGATGAAATCTACCCTAACAAATTTTCTCACTGTTAACACTAAAATCTCAATTTATTTTCTGTCATTTAATTTTTTACAACCAAACAACTATAAATAACCATGACTTAGAATCATAAAAACTATTGAACAAATCTTTCAAACACAAGCAACCTACGTGGATACGATAATATTTCCCTTGTTATTTGCATTATAACAATTATACTAGATGAGAGTTAGTTATTAGTTGTAAGTTAGCTATAAATTGATTACACTAGATGAAAATTAGTTATACTTTTAATTCATATAGGTTTCGTTGTATGACTTTAATGAAATAAGCTTTCATATGATCAATACAAATTTTATTACACTTTTTAGTTTCTCTCTTCTATAAACTATAGATTCTATCAAGAATTTTAACATGGTTTCAATAGTCGTTATTTACACCTTAAAGAGAGATAATATGTTACGTATTATGGAGAAAATCAATTTTTTTCTCATTTTAATTCTTCCTTTCTCACTCTTCCACACCAAACCTAGAAATAGATTTATTTTTTTCTCAATTAATTCATGCATGCACTAGTGATATTGTTCAATATAACGATGCAGGATTGTAATGTCAACAACCTTAAAACTCTTTCCTATTTTAAAGCTACCATCACCAATTTCTCTACAAATTTCATCACTTATAGTGGTGTTTTTTTTTTGTTTATCTTTTGGAGTGAATTTTGTGGAGACTCCAGAAGAAGATTGATGAAATCCAAGAGTTGGTCTAAGACTTCTAAGAGTTATGAAATTCAATTGATGCCAATTTGGAGTACTTTTTTTTTACTTTTATTGTATTTTCATTGATTGTTGATTATATTTGTGTTGTTCTAACCAAGTTGAAAGTGTCGTGAAGACCCTCCAACTTGAGGGATGTGTTAGAGATATTAATATTAGTTATAAATTAGATGCAAGTTAGTTACAAATTGGTTATATTAGATAAAAGTTAGTAGTTAGTTGAAAGTAAGATAAAAATTGGTTACACTAGATGAGAGAGTTAGTTATACTCTAATTTTATATAAATCTCATTGTATCACTTTAATAGAATAAGCTTTCATTTTGATCAATTCAAAGTTTACCACACTTTTTATTTTATCTTTTTTATCATTTATATAGATTCTATCAAGAAACTTAAATATGTTAAGACCATATTTATTCTTATTAAAAAGTAATATCATGCATGTTTGCATCTCAAAATTAAAATTTGAAATTTCTAGCTAATTGACGAGGACATGGAGCAGAAAGACTTAAACGATATAATCCAAATCTTATGAGTTTCTATGACATGCGCACATGCTAGGAGATTCAATAGTGTCCTAATATAATTCATGACTAAACCAATGAAAGCAAGAGGCCAATTGAGAGGAAATAGACCGAGACTTCTCATTTTGATTCAAACTCATGAATAAGGCATGGCATGTGGGCTTGCTGCCCTATTTTAATGTTTTTTTTAATAATCGTGTTGTAAAAAATATGTTAGAGCTCCACTTGTCCAATTTTGTCTCAAAACACTTATTTTTACTTTTTATGTGTTTTAAACATTTTAAAGCTTCTAGACATTTAAAATTATATGGCTATTATTTCCAAACAAATAATGAGCTGAAGAAAAGAAAAGGCAAAACATTGAAGGAGGAGAAAGAGAAAGATGGGGCTACATTTATCAAATTGGCTATAAATGGCTATAATTAATCAAGGTAATGAATATCCACTTCACCTTTTAGTTAGTGACCTTTCAGCCCTAAGCCATTATTGATAGAACAGTGAGCTAAATTTATAATATTTCATAAAATATTATCGTAAAATTCAGCAAGCTACCATTTACCTATAAATAGGGAGTTAATCATGAATAGAAAATTAAGTTAAATTTCGTTAAACAAACATATTATGTGATTTTGAAAGTTCTGCTCTTTTAGTTCTAGATTGGACCATGTTTTGATCTTATCATGAAACCAAATTTCTTGTGGTGATCTTCAATAAGGCTTATCATCATTTCTTATTTATAGAAAGAGTGTGGCGCCTTATTTCTATTGTATTTCCCACAATTTTCTTTTTTCATGATTTTAGTTTATTCCAATTATGTCCAAACTCAAATATTACTTGTAATTTCGTGATTCGTACTCTATCTTATCACCATAAATTACAAGTTTTATAAATTTAGCAAAGTATGAAAAAAAAATATTTGAATATCAAATTGGTTAGTCATCACTAACAGTATGTAAAATCAAGATTGAGGTTTCCCAAACACAGGAGGACAAATAGAAACAAAGACAACATTTTTACATCGAGAATAATTTTTGAAAGTTATTAAGAAATGTGGTTAGACCTAACCCATCCCTACAAAACCAGATTTTAGGATGATGATTACCCCCACTTATAAGCACATGTTCAAGCCATATATTTTCCGATGTGAGACTCTTAACACATCCCCTAACGCTCAAGACTGAACATATGGAGAGTGAAAATAAATGGTGGGTGACCCGATAGAAGAAACTTGATAACAAATGGTCCACTGAATCTTAAACAAGACTCTGATACCATGTTAAGAAATGTTCAGGCCATATATTGTTCGATATGAGGCTCTTAACACACACTCTCACGCTTAGGACTAGACATCTGAAGCGTGAAAAAAAATGATGGGTGACCCGATAGCAGAAACGTGATAACAAATGGTCCACCAAATGTTAAACGAGACTCTGATACCATATTAAGAAATGTTAAGGCCATATATTATCTGATGTGAGACTCTTAACACACCCTCTCACGCCCAGGACTGGACATCTGATGATGAACAATTACAGAGAGAAAAGAGAGAGAGAATGAGACGTAACTACCTCTCAAAACTTTTCTCAATTTAGAATTCTATTAATTCTTTTACAAATTCAACTCAATTTGGGTTTATATATAATGATCCAAATTCAAATCCAAACTAAATAAAAACTCAAATTCAAATGCAAATATAAATGTAAATGCAAATGAAACTAACTTGAGATGAATTACATTTAACATCATCCCTTAATTCATATTCAAGTTTAAAAATCCACAACACCAATTTCATCCTTAAAATTGATGAAGTATTCAGTTTTGATTACTTTGGTCAGCACATCTACAAGTTGCTTCTGAGTGCTGACATATACAACCTTAAGTACTTCATTCTAAACCTGATTGCGCAGAAAATGGTACTTAGTATCAACATGCTTATTTCTTCCATACAACACTGGATTCTTAGCAAGACTCGTGGAAGATTTGTTATCAATCATTAATTTGATTGGTTTGCTAACCTTGAACTTCAATTCCTAAAGAAAATTCTTTAGCCAAATAACCTGACAAGCTTATAAAGCACCAACTATGTATTCATCTTCACAGGTTGATAAAGCAACCACTGGTTGCTTCTAGGGGTGTGCATAGCTCATGAACCAATCCAAATTGATCCATATATATGGTTTGGTTTGGTTTTTAGAATTGTTTTTATATGGTTTAGTTTTTTAAAACCGGTTTACATTTGGATCGGTTCGGTTTAAAACTGGTTCCTAATAAAAACTGTTTTTTTTCATCTGGACCATTTTTAAAACCGACTTATGTAAAACCAATCATACTAATTTTTTTTGCTTTGTCAATTTTTTTTTTACTTTAACCAATTTTTTTAATAAGTGGAATAACACAATCTAATAGTTTGCATGGTTTCACAAATTTTATTAATCAAACCACATTATAATTCTGATTTGATAAATTAAACTTTTTGTCACAAAAACATATTTACAAAAATAAATCATTCAAAAACAATTCAAATTGTTATAATTAAATAAAACTACTGTTTTTTATTTTTCATTACCATATACGGACTTGTTAGATCTAATAAATATTATGAGAAGAACAATATTTTTTATTAATCAAGTACCTAACAAATAAAATTAAAAATGTCATAAGTAAACAACATAGAGAGATACACAGAACGTAATCCACTAGAGCCACACTTCATCCCCTATCCGTATCACTTCAACTAAATTGGTATGATGTGTTACATTGGACACAAAACTGAAGTAGCTAAGAGAAACATTAAAGTAAGAACCAATATATAACCGATTTTAGCAAATGGTAAACCGGTTCTTTTTTAATTTAAAAATATGGATTGGATCAGTTTGTAATACAAATGGTTTGGGTATTTTAATTTGGTGCACTGGAATATATGGATCGGTTTTGATAAACCAGTTTATATGCACATCCCTAGTTGCTTTTTGGAACACCAAGAAATGGAGGCTCCCGGATACATAAACATGTATCATGTAGTGATTCTTCTGTCCACTCTGTCACCACGCCAGCCAGAGTCTCAATAGCATATCAGCTCGGTATCATCTAACACTCCATATGGAAACAAAATTCCATACCTCAAAGTTCCTTTTACATATCTCAGAATCTTGACTGCAGCTTGGTAATGTGACCACTTTGGTTTACTCATAAACCTACTCATCATTCCAACTGCATAACATATGCCAGGCCTAGTGTTAAAAAAATATCTCAGACAACTAACTAATTGTTTGAAGGTTGTAGCATCTACATCCTCCCCATCATCATCAGAGTATAGCTTATGATTTGTCTCAGTAGGTGTGACTACTGACTTATAATTCATCATCGCAAATCTCTTCAGCAACTCAAGTTCATATTTTAGTCGATACACAATAATTCCCTTCTCATAATGCAAAATCTCCATCCCTGTAAAATATACCATATTTTCAAGGTCAGTCATATCAAATGCATTCATCAACACCTTCTTGAACTTGTTTATATCATAAGTACAACTCCCAGTCAAAAGTATTTCATCTACATAAAGACACACTTGAATCACATTGCCATCAAAAGAATGTTGCACATACACACCATATTCCATTTCACAGTTTTTGAATCCTGTACGCTTGAAAAATGAATCAATCTTCAGATTCCAATCCCATTGAGCTTGTTTCAGCCCATACAAGGTTTTATGCAACTTTTACACCATCCCTTATTTTTTATCTTTCACAAATCCAGGAGGTGGTAACACATAAAATTCTTCTTGCAATGGACCATTCAGAAAAGATAACTTTACATCTAAATGTATCAGAGGCCAAATCTTATTTGCAATTGTAGCAATAACCAACCTTATGGTTTCATGTCTAGCTACAGGTGAAAATACTTCAAAGTAGTCTAAACCACACTTTTTTAGCAATCCTCTAGCTACTAACATTGCTTTATGCTTAGCAACCGAACCATTTAGTTTAATGTTTTTCTTGAAAACTCATCTTACAGTGATGGCTTTCATGTATTGAGGTAGAACAGTCAATTCACATGTCTGATTTCTTTCGATGGCCTCAAGATCTTACTTCATGGTGTTCACTCGCACCTTCTTCTTAAGAGCCTCATTGATTCTGACATATCAGAGTCCACCGTCATGGAATTATTGACTTCCCCTTAAAGTCAATCTCAGTATCTCCAGCAACTCAAAGTCTACAAGTCTCCTTGGTATCTGTCTAACTGTAGCGGGGTATTCGTTACCTTTAGATTTATTGACTAAATCAAAAGTAAATCATACAATTCGAGTCGCCACCGCACTTCTATTTATCCAAAGGAAAGGTTACAAAGCGAACAAAAACCGAGAAGTTTTATCAAATCAAAAACTAATAAAAATGTCAGAGATCTGGGTAAGGGGGTTGGTTATGCAATGGGAAGGTTTTAAGCACCCAAAACATCCTTAGTACTCTAAGGGAGCCCTTTTTACAAATGTTGTAAGGTAGGTTGGTATTTGTGAAAAATTATTTGTGCAAACATGATTGGGGAAATGAGAAAAGAATATACAAGTTATTTACAATTTTGTGTTTGAATGGATAAACTCATTGTCTACGTATCATCTTAAAAGGTAGGATCAAAACCTCGTAGTTCGGGGTAAAAATCTCAAAAGAAGTTGGTGAATTGATTGGTCAAAAGCCTTAAAGGTCTTTTGTTATCGAAGGGAGAAAATTCAACCTAAAACCACAAATTCACCATGTGAGGAGAGCTTCAACATGCTAGTGAGGGGTTAACCCTATAATAAGCATGGAAGTTTTATAGTCCATCACTAAGGATATAGGTGAGTATTATATCAACCTCTAGGATAACTCAAACCTAATAGCTAACGTTTATGAAAAGCTTTGGCAAAAGTGGTCATTGAAACCACAAAACAATTGAGTGAGTTGTATTTACAGATGAAAAGTATTCACAAAGTAAGGTCAAAGTTGACTTAAGATTCAATTCAAATTAAGTGTTATGAAAAGAGTTTGAAAAAATCAAAGGCATAATTCCTAGGTTTCTAATTTTAAAAACAATGTCAATGTTTGCACAAAAGTTTGGCTTGGGTTAGAGTGGAGAGAAGAAGATAAGGGCTAGGTCCTAAACATGCAAAGATGAGGGAAGAGAAATAAAACCACATGGAGTTCCCTTCTTGAGATCATAGTGATGATCCAAGTTGCTCTCTTTCCTTTGTAATTAGCAAGCAATAAGCAAATATCTCAAGCAATCAAGCAAACAATCAATCAAGCTCCTAGGAATCTTTCAATTGGCTTTTGTATCTCTTATCTTGGATGTCCACGACAATGGTTCTTCTAATTGGCTCAAGTTTGGGATCCCTAGCACAAGAACACACAAATCAAAAAGTTCCACAATACATATAAAGAATGGACAAGAGTGAGTTTAGAATTAGGATCCTTTCAAGTTCATCTTCAAGATTAAGCATTCTAAATGCATGAGGCCTAGTTGCTCTTTGACAATTTTAGCACTCTAAAGGCATGAGGCCTAGTTGCTCTTCAAACTCCCTTAGCATAGGTAAGGTCCTAAATCTAAGTCCTTTCTCCATTTGCATTGGGTTCACACAAACAAAACAAAACAAACACAATAGTATATACAAAATAATATGCTCAAGTGAGCAAAAGGCAAATTGCATTAACATAAACATGAGCTCAAGTGAGCAAAGGGCAAAGACAAATGAATTAATGTGCAAGAAATTAAATTGCATTAAAGTAAATTGCAAGAATTAAATACTTGAATTAAAAGTTAGTAATTAGTAGTTAGTGTTAGTGTGCCATAAGGCAATTTAGCGCTATGTTATGCAATCGTAAGTGGACTAATGTAGTAGTCACACCTATCTGAGGCTGGTCAATAAAACTATAGGCAACAAACACAAGTTAGAGACCATGACTAGTAAGCCAAGCTCCTACAACTTGCCATGCCAAAAGAAAAAGAAGAATGATCTTGTATGGATTTAGGTTTTTTGCTTGACCAAGAAGCAACCTATCTCTAATGCAAAGCAGTTCACTTGATCTTTGATCAAGATGAATTTGATTTGAATCAAAGAAGGTTAAGCCCCTCATATGTCAAGGCTAACCACCAATCTTTAACTCATTGATCAAAAAAGAAAAAGAAGAAGAAGAAGAAGAAGAAATGGAATGTACATAATTGAAATTCAAATGACATAAGCAAAATACATTGATCAAATATGAATGGAATCAACATCAATCAATGGTAAACAGAAGTGAGATGAAGCTTAGAAGTCAAGAAACAATAAAAATATTTTTGGTAATTTTTGGAATTAAAATAATACTTGAATTAAAATAAATAAATAAAGGTCAAACTTCACATCCAATTCAAATCAACTTGGAAAAGTCCAAATGGATCATCCTAAGTTCAACATTGTCAAACAAGGTTTGACAAAAAATTTCATCATTTTTAGAAACCAGAAACTAATTTTAAACAATTAAAAATGAAGAAAATATAACATAATTGAACTAAAATCTCAAATAAATCTCAAATCAATTAAAAAATTGATGAGAATATTTTTCATAGATTCATCATCATTCAAAGATGTTAAGAAAATATTTTTGGCATTTTTGAATATTGGAAACTATTTTAAATGAATTAAAAATAACCAGAAAAGAGAAAATTCACAAAAAATATTAAATGGAATCATAAAAAATATTAAAAAATCATTTTTAGAAACTAGAATTAAAAAGAGAAATAATGCAATTGGTCCCATATTTTTTGGGTTAAAAATGAAGAAGTTGTGAATTTTTGAAATAAAATGGAATTAAAGAAAATAAAATGAAATTCAGAAATTAAGAAAAATCATGGAGCGTCTGATCCTGATTCATTAAATGACATGGAGGATCAAATGGCTGATAGGCGCGCGCTCATGATGGACCATAGTCAAAAGAGAAACACGCTTCATTTAAAAAAGTCATAACATTCAAGGATCCAGATTAGATCAGAGCAACATATCCAATGGTCCAGAGCTCATCCACGTGGGGACGGTGGTGTACACCACCGTCTTCTCCGGCGAGACTCACCGCTCCGACCAAGATTTCCAGGTTTTCAAAACCTCATTAAAATGCATGATCCTTATATCATTGGAAAGCTGGGGTGATGTACATCACCTCTGTGCCATTGGTTTCCACTCAAGATCACTATAGAGAGAGAAATCTGAGATGGAAATTTATGGTGTTCAAACTGAACTTGATCAATTCATGAAATTAAAAGCTCAGATCAATTGCCTCTCACATGAGGATTTCAGAGGTACCAACAAACACAAGAAATGAGCAATATCCAAGGAGTTTCGAATCAAAAAAGTTTGAACAACAACCTTTGAAGTGCAACTTTCAATGGCAAGATCTCCTCCAATTCTTGGATGCAGTGTGTTCTTGAGATGGCAAGGAAACACGGTTTAGGAATTGAAGCTCAATGATCAACCAATGAAGTTGAAAATTAAACTTGAAAATTGAAAGAGAAAAGAAAAATTCCTTTTAATGGAGGTTGGGTTTTTACTTCTGCAGCAATTCAGGCGCCTTGAGGTTGTATTTTGAAGAGGAATGGAGCTTCTATTTATAGCCAAGCATGATGCAAGCAATGAAATTCTCATGTGCATGTGAAGTTGGGTCCTCCATGCATGGGCCTGTACAAGCGCATGGGAGGCGCAAACTTGATTGGTTTTGCATGATGATGATGAAACAAATTATTTTGGACGTGTACATGGCAAGGCAATGTGGTGTGCAAGCAATTTAATCATGTTATGCATAAATGAACATAAATCTTCACCTCTTCGAAAATGCCCTTTGCCAAATTGAAACATGGTCATGTGGGTAATGGTTGGAAAGGTCTTGACATGAGGAACAAATGTTATGTTGAACAAAAATCCATTTGGTGTTGGGAAATTATTGAAAACAGGCCATGAAGTTCAAGGTACAAAACATGTATATGGGAATTTTGCCAAAATGGACCAACTTCAAGCTCTTCTGTTTCAATGATGCAAGTCTCAAATGACAAAACCTTCAACATCTAAGTTATATATCTTTTCAATTCAATCAATTTGGACTCAAATTTTGCATCATTTGGATTTTTTATGAGAAAGTTATGAGCACTTGAATTTGGACTTTTTCACATTTCAATGACTTTGGTCCAAAGTGACCTATAATGTTTTGTATTATCAAATGTGTTTCTTTTAGGATTATGAAATTTTGTCCAACATACAATTGAAGTAGACATCTTAAACTTTCTAATTCATTTTATCCCACCTAAAAATCATGAAAAATGAGTGAGTTAGGTCCTTGGGAAGTTGACCTAAAATTCGGGTTTTAGTCAAAATGACCTATAATGTTTTGAAATGAATGATGACCTTCCAAGTTTCAAATGAAATTTTGATGAGCATGAAAGTTGTTCATATGGTTCTTAAGAACATTTTTTCTCTTAAGGTAATCTCCATTTGACAAACACATCAAAAGTTAGGTCTCAGTGGATTTCAAAATAGTCAGATGAATTGACTGGTCAATTTCTCAAGTCCAAACTTCAAATCTTGATGAATGGATGATTTAGGACACTCAAATAAGCTCAAATATGCATGAAATGATGAATTAAAGAACTTACCTTTATTGTATTTGATCATGGGTTGAGGTTGCTTCATGAGCAAGGCACATTCAATGCACAGATGAATTAGGGTTTCCTTGGGAAACAATCCTCAAGCCCTTTGGTTTATCTTGATCAAATTGACAAATTGAGATACTTGGGAAGCATATATGATGATTGAGAGATTTAGGAACCATTGTCATGCTTGCTTTCAACTTCATCTGGCTACATTAATGAGCATAGGGGCCTCCTAGGAGCCTTGGATCACATGATTGCTCGAGCTTCAAAACAAAACAAGTTAGTGACATATTTTTGTGCTTTTGGTTAGTAAGAAAAAATGAGAAAAGAAATAATATACAATTCAAGCATGCTTGGTGGTCTCAAACCAACTCACACAAGTCCCAACCCAAGGGTTAAGGAGCCAAGAGGCTATGATCCTTGAGGCAAAATGCAAATGCAATGATATGATGCCATGAGGGATCTTAGGGTCAAAATTAGGGTCTTACACTAACTATGTATGGTCTCTAGAACTGTGCAAGTTCACCTTCAAAAAGTCCACCTTTAGAAGTTCCACCTTTAGAGGCTGGACCACCTTTAGAAGCTCCACCTTCAGAATTTCTACCTTTAGAGGCTAGACCACCTTCAGAATAAGATTCATCATTAGAGTTAGACTCACCTTTAGAGTCAAAGTCACATTCAGAATCAGACTCACTTTTCGAGTCAAAATCATTTTTAGATTCAGACTCTCCTCCATAATCAGAATCACCTTCAGAGGCAGAATCTCCTTTAGAGGGAGAATCTCCTTTAGAGGCAGAATCAGACTCTAGTGTTGACACTGCACTAGAGTTGGATTGAGACTTGCTCCAATCCTATGTTTCTGATTCTTTCACTATGAAATCTCTGTTGACTTCAACTTTGTTGGTGACTGGGAAATAGAGCTTATAAGCAATTATATTATGGTAACTTATATGTAACATGACTTTTCTTCTAACATCCAATTTCCTTATGGTAGCATGTGGTATATGCTTGTAACATACAAAACCAAACACCTTGAAATGGCTTACACTTTGCTTTCTTCTACTCCACTTATCAATAGGAACTACTTCCTTTAGCTTCTTTGTTGGACATGTGTTGAGCACATATGTTGATGTGGCAATTTCTTCACCCCACAACTGCTTAGGTAGATTCTTCTCCTTCAGTTTTCTCTTTGAAATGTCAAGAAGAGTTCTATTTCTCCTTTCAGCAAGACTATTATGATGTGGAGTGTATGGAGTAGCCACCTCCTACTCAATACCATGTTACTCACAGAACTTCTTAAACTCTGTTGAGTTGAACTAACCTTCACCATCAGTTATGAGGATCTTCAACCTTTGTCCATGTTAATTTTCAGCCTTCACTTTGAACTTCTTGAACTCACCAAACACCTCATGTTTTAGCTTAATGAGTTATACCCGTCTCATTCGTGTGAACTCATCTACAAATAACACAAAGCACTTGTTCCCTCCAAGTGAAGGTACCTCAAAAGGCCCACATACATCATAATGCACCACACCTAAAGTATGAGTTGCTCTTAGAGGTATTTCTGATGAGAATGACAATCTTGGTTGCTTGCCTCTCATGCATCTATCACATGATTTATCTGGTGCCAACATTTTAGGAATTCTATGAACCAGATTCTTTGAACTCGGATGCCCTAAGCTTTTGTAGTTCATATGCCCCAATCTCTTTTGACATATCTCACTTTCCCCTTCATCGCTTCTAGCACTAAGGCATTGAGTTTCTGTTGTTGTAACATTCACATTGAATGTTTTGTTTCTTCCCAATTCATACTGAATAATCATCCTCTAATTACATTCATACAACTTCAACAGATTGTCTTTTATGGTTATTGAAAAACCTTTTTCAACCAGTTGGCCTACACTCATAAGATTGTTATTCATGCCAGGAAGATATCATACATCCTTGATCAGTATAATTTTTCCATTGTTAAATTTCACTCTGACATTTCTCACTCCTTTAGCATTCAGATACTCATCATCAACACATCTGATCTTGGTTCTTTTACCATAGTCAAAATCAACCAGCTATTTCCTTTTTCCAATTAGGTGATTTGAGCAACCAATGTCCATATGCCACCAGTCTACCATTGATCCACCTACATTCACAGGTGCCATTAATAACATAGGTTCATCATCAAAATCTCCTCTTCCTAAGTTGGATTCTTCACCCTTTCTAACATTGTTTGACCAGTAATCAATATCAAAATAGTTAAACTAGTTACAACTGTAGCACTGAACCTTCCTCTTATCAAACATCTCATTTCCCTTCTTAGCATTCTTATGTTTCTTCTCTTCATAGTTGGAGAGTTATAACTTCTAAACACCACCACCATACTTTTTCTTGTTCTCTAGCCATGCTTACTTCTGGTTCTTCTTTCTAGAAGAAGCTTTCAGAGTTTGAGCTTTCAAAGTCTCTTCTATCTCTTTTTCATCAGTCGGACGCAACTCTTGTGCCTTTAAACTACTCTGAAGCTCTTCAATTTACATGGTACTAGTGTCTTTAGAGTGTTCTATGGCTACAACTATGTAATCAAACTGAGGAGTAAGTAATCCCAGTACCTTTTCAATGATTACTTGTTCATAGAGCGTTTCTCCACATGACTTCATCTCATTCGTGACCACAAACACTTTGGAGATGTAAGTAGGCACCTTTTCAGTGTTCTTCATGCTGACATTTTCATATTGTTTTTGTAGGGACTGCAACTTAACCTTCTTCACTTATGCTTCACTGCCATAACACTGAACTAGTGTATCCCATGCCGCCTTTGCCGTCGTCGAATCAAAAAAATTCTCAAACACCTTCATATCCACACACTGATAGATATAGAACAATGCCTTCTGGTCATTCTTCCTCGTTTCACATTACGCATTTCTTTGCACTTCTGTTACATTTTCTGTAACTAGTGTGTAACCGTCATTGACGAGATCAAGAACATATTGAGCTCCAAACAACACATGCATCTGAATCAACCAACGATTCCAGTTCTTTCCATCAAATACTGGAAACTTTGTGTTCAAGCTACTGTTTCCGCCGTTCATCTCCGCTCTTGTGCAAATCACTCAGTTCTCACCAACACTCGTGTTTCCCAAACCTTGAGAATCAAGATCAGTGATTCTCTCCGATTTCAAACTTCAATTCAACACGAATTTTAGAAACACAATCAACCACACATCTCATTACACTTGTGTTTCTCAATGAAACGAATCGGGGCTCTAGATACCAATTGTTGAAGTTTACACTAAACATTCATTTACGATGCACAAGAATGAAGAAGATGATGAACAGTTGCAAAGAGAAAAGAGAGAGAATGAAGCGTAACTAACTCTCAAAAAAATTCTCAATTCAGAATTCTGTTAATTCTGTTACAGATTCAACTCAATTTGAGTTTATATCTAATGACCCAAATTCAAATTCAAACTAAATGAAAACTCAAATTCAAATGCAAATTTAAATGGAAATCCAAATAAAACTAACTTGAGTTGAATTACATTTAACAGAAATAAATCGTGGGTGATCCGATAACGGAAACATGATAATAGACAGTCCACTGGATCTTAAATGAGACTCTTATACCATATTAAGAAATATATGGTTAGACCTAACTCATCACTACAAAACTGACATGTACGGTGAGAATTGTCTTCACTTATAATGTTTAGCTCATTATTCAATACGAAACTCTTAACTCTTAACGAAATTGTATAGAAATTAAAAATTATATATAAATTAGATCCAATAATAAATATGTCTTGAGTCGATGTCCGATCAATGTAGGATGTTGGACATGTTTTTCATCAAATCAACTACAGTGTACATCTTGAAAAGGCAACTCCTCGGTATTAAACCTTCAAAAAAATTCTGCTTTTCTGATTCCCAAAACAGATGAAAACATGCAATGAACATGTCCAAATTATTATTCTTTTACGCGTTTCAACTATACTCTCCTCCCTACTAACTTCACCTACCATACAAAGAATCTAACAATATCAACAAAAAAAAAACTTGCCAATAAAAAAAAGATCAAAATTGGAAAAAGAAAAATTAATGGCCAATTCCAGGGCTAGGGGCAGATACAATAAGAAGACGACGATCCATGCTTATGAGGTGTCGTTCTATGAGCTTCTCATCAACAACAACAGCATGTCCTTTTTTAGTTGGAGAAGAAGATGGAACAGTACCCTTAGGAAGTGCACTTAGAAACAAACTATCCCTTGAAGGAGGCTTCATGTTCATCTTCTTCCACTGCTTCTCTCCTCCCACAACGAGATTTCTTCCTTCTATACAGTTACAAAATGAAGCAAAAAGAACCAAGAACATTAGTAGGAAACTGCTAGATCGTGCCATGTGAATAACACAATTGAGATATTGGGAATGATCATCACTTTATAAGCTATCTATATAATATAGTAATATAAAAAGAGAAAAAAAAGTGAGTTTGAATGGCAAAGTCAAGAGAAAAAGATATGTGGGGTTTGAAAATATGTGATTTGGACATGAGGAGCAATGGCATGGGGTTGCGTAGTATTGTTCAAGTTGAATAATAGTACATGAATCTTGATAATTATGAAATTAATTATTCAATGAATTCAAAAGTAACACTAGACATGAAAATGAAATGAGACTAGTAACTAAATTCAATGAATATCTATTAGTTTAATATCAAATCTAAATTAGGTCAACTTAACTAGTACGGATCTTTTTTTGGAGGATACTTAAGAGTATTTAATTTGATGCTTTGCAAAAATCATAATTAAAGAACTGTTTTTTTGGGACAGTTTTAAAAACTTAATTTATTAGTCGTTGTTACTTCAAACCAATATTAAAATATATAATGTGAATTATTTTTATTCATGTGTGTTCACGATGGTTTTAGGTGAGCGGCACGCTTGTTTATTTTATTACAAATTCAGAAAATAATGTTAATGTAAGAAAAACAACATTTTATTATCAATAACTTTGACACATTTAATTCTAAAATTTTGTTTGGAAGTTTGGAGGAGAAAGAAAAAGAAACATTAAAAAATATTTTTTTAGAAAAATGTTGAACAATTTTTTAATATTGTGTTAAAAATTATTATATATATAATAATAAAAGAGTGTTTAATGTCAACTTATTTTTATTTTTTGGAATAATATACCAATGTAAGTTATAATTGGATAATTTGTCTAATCCTCCCAAAACCTATAAAATTCCTCACTCAATATAATCTTTTAGTTTTCAAATTAAGAAGATTTTGATTTTTAAATAAAAATATTTTTTAAAAAATATTCTCTATTTAAATTTGTCTATTCTTTTAATTATTTTTCAAAGTTTTGTCTTCTCTTCCTCTTCAAAGTTTTAAACAAAGCATCAGTTTCTTTCAAATATTTTTTCTATCCCTATCTAGTTAGAATTTAGCTACAACAAGAATATCATACTTTTTTAAGCATAAATTAACATGGAGCAGCAATATTAACTTGTATGTGACTAATCATTTTGAAGGATAAGAGGAATGAGGAACTTTCTCTCATACCACACACTCAGGATCGGTCCAACTAATTTAAAAATCTAAATAAATACGATTGTAATAATTAAAAATAATTTTTTAAAAATATAATTATATAATAATAAAAAATATATTTAAAAATTATAATTTATTTGACTTTTTAATTAATCTCATTTTTGTATGTACTAGATTTTTATCATAATTATTTTTATATATTTGGTTTTCATTATAATTTGTTTTTATTTGTTTATTAATAAAAAAAATATTATTGAAGAAATTTTTTTTAGTCTCTCAACAATTGGGACCTGTATCGTAGAGTTTGTTGCTTAAAAAATATATATTTCTTTTAAATATTGAATTTCTTTTTAATATTTTTTAAAAAATAGTTTTATATAATGAAAAAAGATTATTTTAGATAATTTGTCTAATCATTTCAAAACCTTCAAAATTCTTCATTCAATACAATATTTTAGCTTTTAAATTAAGATTTTGATTTTTGAATAAAAATAAATTTTCTAAAACATTCTTTATTTAATATTTTCTATTCTTTTAATTAAATCCCAGTCCTTTTTCAAAGTTTTGTCTTCTCTTCCTCTTCAAACTTTTAAACAAAGCCTAAATTTCTTTCAAATATTTTGTCTATCTCTTTCTAGTTAGAATCTAGTTACAACGAGAATATCATACAATTTTTTAAAACATAAATTAACATGGAGTAGCAATATTAACTTTTATGTAGCTAATCACGTTGAAGGATAAGAGGAATGGAGAACTTTCTCTTATACCCCATGTCATATTATAAATTTTGACCATTATATTTCATCTGAATTTGTCCTCTTTGAGTCCATACTCTGCATCAACATAGGTCATTGCGTTATAGTCTTTGATTGATTCCATTTCATCTTAGTCACCAATGTCATCTGAAGCATGGTACTTCATTTGAATCCATCATTTATAATGGAAGTACCATACTTTAGATGAAGTACCATACTTTAGATGACAATACTTCAGATGACATTACTTTTGAAATACTTTAGATGACAATCTGAATCCATCATCTAGGTCAACGAAATTTATTAAAGTCCAAAAAACATAGGAAGTGTGAACAATGAAATTGCAAATGGATCAAAGAATGCTAAAACAAAAGAAAATATATTTTCATTATTTAGATTTTTGTTACAATTTGAATATTTCAAAACTAAACAAATCAAATCTAAAACTTCCAAAAGTAGAACAAATCTAATTAACCTTGACTTATTTTTTACATTATAAAAGCAAAACCCTAAGTTTTACAACAGGGCCACGGTCTATAAATTCATAACTTAAACTTGTTGTTCTTCACACTGAAGAACAACAATGCTAAACCCCAAAAAAGGTTCTCCAGCCTCAGCCTCTTGAAGCCTTCCACATTCCAGTGTTACCTCGCATAAAGCAAAATCAGAAAGAGTGAGACGGATAAAGAGTGAAAGAGAGAGCAACAGTTAAAAGAATGAAGTAAAAGAAGAGGAAAAAATTTAACTTCGCATCGGGGGAAATCACACTCATGTAGGTTGGTTAATTCTTTACATTGTTGAAACCTTAGTTTGTTGCCTTGCATGTGTTGAAACGTCTTTGAGTTTGATTTGTTTGATTCAGGGTTTTGGGTTCCTTTTATATTTTTGTTGTTTGATTTGTGATTGTGATGTGATTTATGAATGTTTGAGTTGAATTGGGTTCGATTTAGGGTCAGACATAATGGGTATTTGGGTTTTATGGTTTCAAAGATGGTTGTTTAATTTCGCGTTTTAGAATAGGGATTGGTGTTTACAAAGGTTGGATCTATGGACTAGTTTTTATTTTGACGGTTTAAGATATGGTTAGGGAATTTCTAGGAAAACCTAGGGTTTGGACGGAGGTAGAAGATGAAGATGGGGATATGGTTCTTAGGGTTCATGTTAGAAAGGGTTAGGATTCTTTATTTTTTAAGTTAGGGCTCATGTGTTTGCCTATGGTTCATAGTTTGTTATGGGTTTTGGTTAAGCCTAGGGTTAGGGTTCATCGTGTTCATATGAACTCGATGAATGTGGTATGAAGGTTGTGGTTGGTACGGAGGTTTTGGAAATCCGGTGCAGCCATTTGTGGTTTAAGTGGTGGTCAGAAGGGTGGATAGTAGAGAGAGAGGGTAGAAAGGTAGGGAGAGTATAAAGGGTTGGGAAGTAGAGAGAGAAAGAAGAGGAAAAATGAATAAACTCTGAAGGGAGTTCCATTAAATACTCCCTCCACACGTCCCCTGATGAGCAACATGTGGCTCAGTGGCAACCACTAATGTGTCCTACTTTGATCAGTCACTCACGCATGCATCCATCATAACTGTTGTACATCCTTATTTCAAACCATTATATCATTTGACCCCTTGATGGTCAATTGATCCAACACACCATGTTACATCATTGACTCGCACTGGTATTATGATCAGAAGGTCACGTGTTTTTTCATTTTATTTCTTTTCTTTTTATTTTTTTATTTTTTATGTACTTCAATTGGGCTTAGCCCTTTGCACTTTTAACACCCTATTTTTCCTTCTGATTATGAGATACACCCCTTATAATTTTATTTAGTTTTTATTATTTTTTAGTTTTTTTTAATTTAATTGTTTTTTCTTTCTTATGTTTAATTTAAGTATTTTAGTTTTTTTAATTTTATTTAGGTTTTAAGTAATATACTTAAATATTCAATTTAGTTGATTCAACTATTTAGTTAGGTTATAAAAATGAATAAAAATGCTTTCTTTTTTCATTCAAAATTCCAAAATATAAAAAATAGAACCTTTCTTTTTGTAAATAATTCATCTTGTACATAAATCAAACTATTTTTTAAATCAAATTAATTCTAAACTTTTGAAATGTGTATGATATATATATATATATATATATATATATATATATATATATATATATATAATATATATATATATATATATATATATATATTTGTGTTAATTATGTTTTGTGTTACTGTGTGTATTTTATGATGTAGAGAATCAGTTGAATCGTCTCACAATGTACAAATAAAGATGATGATATTGATGATCAATAGCCTGGTAGAAATGTTGTACATGGTGCAAGCACAAAAGATTGTTGTTCAACCGCCTCCACTGGTAGAGAGATCCATTACGGGTTATTAGCTCCCTCTGAAGAATCATATTCCAAAATGATGGCTTACATTATGCACAATGAAGAAGCGATGTTTACTCTTCCGCTAGAACATATTCCAGGGATTGAGGGGTTAAAAGAATTCTTTATGATTTCTAAATATATTAAGGATATGATTGTTGGACATCGGTGGCTGGACATAGGGCTACTACAAGTTTGGTGCACGTAAGTATATCTCATTATGGTACGCTCATTGTTTTATATAAAACTAATTCCTCATATGTTTTTTGTATTTTGTTTAACCTTTTAGGTACATTCACTGTGTATATATAGAATTAAATCAATCTAATACTTATGGAATGTTGGATCTAATTTGAGTACGATTTACAAATAATTCTCCAAAAAACATACTTAACATCACAGATAGAGAAGGGGAAAGAATGTTACTTAGCACTATTCCTCAATAAGTGAGCAATTTTAAAATTATGGTTTCTCTACTATAGTTACTTTTCATGTTTTACCAAATACTAATAATATATATTTGTATTATTCATTCAGAGAACATTATCAATTGATCACCATATCTCTACGGACGAATATGGTAACTACATTGTGTTTGTCACACAGAAAACTTGATCCTACGATGAAATAAAATATTACTAGAAAATTTTATGTTTATGAGACTTTTTGCGATATTTTATCTTTGACTTCGTAATTATCTTAGTGTATAATATTTTTAAATCATTTTTAATAAACAGGGTTGTCGATAGGCAGTATGGGTTGAACAACTCTAGAAAAAAACTCGCATTTTATGAGCCTAAGGTAAGTGGATTAATTGTGACATTCACTTATATATATATATATATATATATATATATATATATATATATATTATATATATATATATATATATATATATATATATATATATATATATTATATATATATATATATAAATATTCATAAAATGCATGTGTGGTTATATAATCATGAAATGTGTAAATTTGTAGATGAGGAGACAAGCAGAGGGATACGAGTGTCGGTATTATGTAATGAAACACATGTTTAACATCGTCTCTGCCGGCATTTTTGATTCGTGGGATCAGGTATATAATGTCACAAAATATTTTCAATAACATATTGATTTGCTTATTGTAATTCAAATCATGTGATATTCAATTTTTTCACCTTTTTATTTAGACATTTAACGACAGGACACCCTTCTCTTCCGAAGACTTAGACGACGTCCGTAGATGATGACCTTTTATTATTAATGCGTTAGTTGAAAAGGAGGGGTGATATTGGATGAACTCGTCTTTGATGGTGTAAATATATATATATATATATATATATATATATATATATATATATATATATATATATATATATATATATATATATATATATATATATATATATATATATATATATATATATATATTGGTTAATTTGATATTTTGTAAATATTTAGCTATACATGTGTGTAATATACAGGTAAAACAAATACAGGTCAGGTCTGTAATATATGAAAAAATAAATAAAATTAAAAAAATAACAAAGTATTTAATACAGTTATTTATATCAATTGTTGTTATATACGGAGGGCAAAATATTATTAACCATACATTCATTAGGTTTCGAACCCATGACCATTCGCTTATATCACAACAATTGTATACTTTGACAGTTGTGATATAAAACGCGCTACATAGTTTATCACAATGGTCCTACGCCCGTGGTGGAAAGTATCATATATACAATCACACCCTACCTAAAAACGGTTGGCCGAACGTGGTTGTATCCTTTTTCCAACCGTTATGATAGATGTTTTTCCTAGTAGTGATAGTCAACCAAAGAGGAATTGAAGTCGATTCTGACAAAGTAAAAGTCATACAATAAATGTTATCTCCAAGTACTAAAAAATAGGTTCGTTGTTTCTTGAGAAGATTGAACTACATAGCTAGATTCATCTCGCATTTTACAACCACCTGTGAGCCAATTTTCAAATTATTAAGGAAAAATCAAACTATCGAATGGAATGAGGATTATCAATGGGTGTTGGATAAAATCAAAGAATACTTGCAAGAATCTCCAATCTCGATACCTCCTATTCCAGGGAGATCCCTCATTATGTACTTAATAGTGATCGATGGATCAATGGGTGGTGCCCTGGGGAAACAAGATGAAACTGGAATAAAGGAACATGATATCTACTACTTGAGCAAGAAGTTCACAATTTATAAATCCAGATACGCATTACTTGAGAAGACTTGTTGCACACTAGAATGGGCCGCCCAACACCTAAACCAGTACATGTTGACCCACGCCACATGGTTGATATCAAAGATGGATCCCATTAAGTATATTTTTGAGAAACTGACTCTCACTGGAAGAGTTTCCCATTGGCATATGTTTCTATTTGAATATGACATCCAATATGTTACTCATAAGGCAATGAAAGGAAGTGTGCTGTCAAAAATATTTCCCATCAACTAGTCGAAGATTATTAACCCGCGCGGTTTGAGTTTCCTGATGAAGATATCATGGTTCTAAACGATGATAAGGTCATAAGCGATGACGAAGGGCCTGAACCAGGAGCTCATTGGAAGCTCGCATTCGATGGTGCATCAAATACAATGGGGAATGGAATCATAGCTTTCTTAATCTCTCCAAGGAATGGTCACACCCCTTTCATAGCAAGACTATATTTTGACTGCACGAACAATATGGCAGAATACAAAGTATGTATCATGGGCATCGAAGTTGCTGTAGAACTAAGGATCAAGATCCTAGAGGTGTATGGGGACTCTACACTGGCCATTTGTCAAGTAAAAGGAGAATGGGAAACCCATCATCCTAAGCTGATTACATACCGTGCTCGATGTTATACGATAGACTTTGATCTAAAGGGGTGAATAGACCACTAGTTTAAAACTTTGAAAAAAAACATTTTTGAAACGTTTATGGCAAGCGGAAGTAACCCGGGTCGAATCGTCTAATCGAACCTCCATCGAAAGGCTTGGATATACACTAATGTTATCAATGTATGATAATGAACACAAATTGATCAAAAACTTTTAATCACTACCAATTGAATACTATTCTACAAGGATAGTCTATTTTCAATTATCAATCATACATAAAATCTATTGAGACAAATTATCGAACACCTTGTATGCAATCGAATTTGTTTGGAAATTTATATGGTTTTGTTGATCTTAAAATCTAATCATAGTCTAAAGGATTGTGATCAACTTAACAAAACCTCTTTCAAAAGGTAATCAAAAATATTATCCAAACGTATTGATCACACGATTGATGAATTCAATAATTTGAAAATGGAAAATAAAAGAGATAGAGAGGGAGAGAGTACACAAGGATTTGTTTAGGTAGTTCCTTAATCGACCTCGCTAGGGATACATTTACCCTCAATTCGAAGTCTAATTGAGATAATGAATTTAACCTTACTTAAAAGAAATATGTATACAAGAGAGATGTAGCAATCCGACCCTACAAACCCTAAGTTTGATGTTGGTTCTGACACCTTCTTTTCCCTTGATCAAAGCTTGATCAAGTAACCTAACATATCCAATTTGATTCACCATCTCACGTTACTTCTTTGCAAGATATCATTTATTATTCAAAGCTTTCACTCGGTCGAATCCAAATCGTGAATAGTTGTGACCCAAGATTTACCAATATGATCCACCGTCCCACGCTACTCCTTTGCAAGTACCTTACATTCTTCAAAGCCTTCACTTGATCGGATCCAAATTACGTAATCTTGTCCAAAACCTTCAAATCCAAAATTGATCTTGAAGGAAAACCCCACCTTGGTTTTCTTATTTGAAACCATCAAAGATCTCAACCCAATTTACAATTCAATCAACCTAAATTGGACGTTATCAACCTTAATTCTAGATGACACCCAAACAAAGAATGATTATATGTAATTTGTCTGTATGTATGCATAGAATGAGGTTGAAGATGATGAGAATGCTTTAAAATCCTGGTTTCGTATAGGTTTTACTCTCTAGAAACCTTAACAGAAAAAGATGCATGTACCAAGTATATATATATATATATATATATATATATATATATATATATATATATATATATATATATATATATATATATATATATATATATATATATATATATATACATACTTGGTACCAAGTATATATGCATGTTTGAAGGCAAAAGGAATGCAAAAGATTTGAAAAAATTATGAATTTTTAGAAAATTCCGTTGCATGAGCATACTTGTGAAAGCGATGAGCCGACCTATTCGATGTATGTACCGACCTGTATAGGTCATGCATCGACCTGTAAAGGTCTTGTGCTGACCTATAGAGGTGACACATCTAACAGAGCCCACAGGCTTTAATAATGCAATATATGAGTCGACCTATAAAACGGATGTGTCGACACATAGAAAAAAATCTATTCTATGTGTCGACCTGAAATATGTATGTGTCGACCTGTAGGTTTATTTTAACATAAAAAATGTTTTTGATGCATTTTTTATGCATGAAACATCTTCCAACTTGTTTCCAAATGCTTTTATGCTTCCTAATGCTAAGATGCACGTTGAAAATCAGAGGATACCGTTCAATATATATTAACACTAAAGTATCCTAGTTTTTACATCATGAAAAATACCTCTAATTGAAATTTGCATTCACATACTCCCCCTTTTTGATGATGACAAAACTTGAGACACTGCGTATCGTGTTTTTATGAAGGCTCCCCCTGAATGTATGCATCCCAACTTCATCTTGCTTCTCCCCCTTTGATAACATAAAAAAGAAACAAAGAAATCCATGAGAAGTATCTTAAATCACACATAAACAAATATAACACACAAGGGCGGTTTGCAAAGATAAGATCATCAATACCACAACACTCACATAGAATTATGTACATATTGAAAAAGAATGCCTAAACATAAATAAAAGCATATAAAGAAACAATATAACATGGTTGACACAACTTATGGAAAATAACGTAACACAAACATGAAAGATGAAAGATACAATATAATAAAAAAACTCTTTAGTTGCTACAAAAGCGACATAATTACGTGACATATGCCTTTGATGCTCCCGAAATGTTGCACACACATGTGCTCTAGAAAGACAATATATAGATTTACCACCACTCAAACCAAAAACAGAGATGTTATCATAACAATGACACACAACAACAATTTTGCTAACATTATAACATGTTCAACTATATTCCATACTGGAATAGATAACAAGCCAATGCACCAAGAGCATATTTCAAGCATGAAGAAAGAATAACACAAAGTCACTATAAGCATATAAATTGACATCCATCAATAGAAATATTTTAAAGTGAACATTCATGCACTATTTCATACATCAATAATATCAATCATTTGAAACATAAACAACATGAAAAAGCAAAAGCTTACTTATAAAAGGGAAAAGGAAAATGGAACAATATTACCCCGCTTATGAATTGATGAAGGATGCACTTTTATGTGATTGAACTTCCAAAGAAAGTTAGAGCAAAAGTATATAAAGTGCATGCAACAAATCATATTTAGGAAAGATTTGAGATATAAAGTATCCCTAATTCCCTTAAAATGTTAAAAAGTGGTTCAGTTGCAAGAGGTTTTGTAAATATATCCACAAGTTGATTTTTTCTATCAACATACTCAAATACAACATCTCCTTTCTCAACATGGTCACGTAGGAAGTGGTGACGGATCTCAATATGCTTAGTGCGAGAGTGTAGTACCATATTTTTGGTTAAATTAATAACATCAATGTTGTAGCACATAATAGGAATACGTTATAGTTTAATATCAAAATCAAGTAGTTATTGTTTTAGCCACAAAATTTGAGCACAACAGCTATCGACTGTTATGTATTCCGTCACTGCAATTGACAAAGCAATGAAAACTTGTTTCTTGATATGCCAACTTACTAAGGAGTTTGAAAACATGTGGAAAGTTCCACTAGTATTATTCCTATTCTATTTTCAACCGGCAAAATCGAATTCGGTATAACCAACCAAATTACAATCGTTTCCCTTGGAATACCAAAGTCCATCCTTAGGAGCTGATTAATAATGAGTGCATATACACGCACTAAACATAATGTCCGGCCTATATGCAATAAGATATATAAGAGAACCAATCATACCTCTATACTTCTTGACATCAACATCCTTACCATTTCCATTTGTTTCCAAGTTTCCATTTGTGGCAATAGAATGTCAACTGATTTTGCATCTTCCATACCAAATCTCTTTAGCAATTTGTTGCAATATTTTGTTTGACACATGAATGTCCCCTCATTGAGTTGCTTGATTTAAAGACCAAGGAAGTAATTCAAGTCCCCCATGAGACTCATCTCAAACTCAACTTACGTAAGCTTAGAAAACTTCTTGACTAGTTGCATGTTAGTGGAACCAAAAATGATATCATCGACATAAACTTGAACTCTTTGGAGCAAGCATAAAATGTTAACAGTCTAGAATACATGTGAAGATATTAAGATGAGGTTACTAAAGACATGTAAATTGAAATACACCATGGTAATCAATTGAAATCTTTGGAAATGAACACTCATAACATGTATCATACACTACGTATATCATATACCTTTGAAAAATAAACAGGCAAAAGAAAGAACTTACTTACAAATCAAAAAAAGATTGAAACGATATTACCTCACCGTACGAATGATGGAGGATGCACTTGAATTCCACAAGGAACTCTCAAACGAAAGTTGGAATAAATGAAAATGTTCTTTCCTCTTTGCACAAGTACCATAAAATGTGATTAATAATGTATCCAATAAGGTTATTGACTTGATGATCATCCTTTATGATTGGACTTTCATTCTTGTTCAAATCATGATGGTTATCTTGCTCCTCCTCAGGTTTCATTGACTTATGTTGATCAATCCCTTATCCTATGTACTTGAGTATGTCTTATTAAAGATAAACCTACATCATGAAATAAAACACCTTTTCCGACATTTCTTGGATAGGAATCATTAATATAATCAACACACTTTTACCAATTAAAATAACACTAAATGTTGACCTTCTTGGTAACATAACCTTTCTTCCTTGCCACAAAGTCAAAGAAATAAGGAGATGTCACATGTATTATGTCTTGAGCCTCCACAAACAATATCCCATACTCTCTTCATAGAGCCAAGACTTTTATCATGCAAGATCAACGAAAAGTTCTAGGTACCCAATCTTCATTTTGTACTCTAAAAAACCATTGAAAAGCACCTTTAGGAACAAAGAGTCTCCTAAACTTGCATTTTGCAATAATGTGACATTTCTTGCAACAATAATGACAATCTAAGTTGTGAGAAGATGTGCTTTTTCTATTTGAACCGTTTTCAATAAAGTCATATCTTTTATAAGGATTATGAGAAGGCATCTTATATTTTGAAATATCAATAGCAAAAATTGCATTTGGTTGTAATGCCTTATCCAATTTAACTTGAAGATTATTTACCTCTTTTTTTCAAATGTAGCAAGTTTCACAACTGAACCATGAAAGTTTTTCATCCTCATTTTTATCTTTTTGAATATCTACCATAGATTGCTTAAGAGCTCTCATCTTCTTTTTGGTTTCTAAAATTTTAGCATCTAAATGTGAAAAGATTCTTTTGTGTGAAGGTAACTTTTCAAAAGTGTCTACGATTTCTCTATGTAGATTTTAAAAAGATTTTTGTAATTGAGAATAAGATAATTCATTAGTATATTCAAGCTTAGAATGACTTACATTCTTCTTCTTCTTTTTGTTGGGCGTGAAGCAAATCTTGGCTTATTCGACATTTGAACTTAAGCTTTCATCACTTGAAGAGTCACTTTCACTCTTGTAAGCAACACAGGCTCTTCTAGACTTGCTAGATTTATTGTGGTGGCATTTCTCTTTGTCTTTCTTAATCATAGGATAATCCGGCCTATAATGACTGACCTATCCACAATTATAACATAAACTTCTACGTTTGCCTTTCTTATTCTCATCTTCCTTTGAGGAGTTAAATAGCCTTCCAAATTTGATTAGGTTCTTGTAGGAGAGCTTGACTCCATTTTCATTATGTACCTAGTGTACCTTTTGATGAACAACCTCATCTTTTCATCATCGTCACTTATTTCACAATCACTTTGCTCATTGGTTAAGGATCCTGTACTTGAATTCTTTAGAGCAATAAACTTCTTTTCTACCTCCTTGTCCTTAACTTTCTCCCTCTTTATCTTCTTCTCAAGATCTTTCTCATGTTTTTCCAAGCAAGGGAGTTCTTTTTCATGTTTTTATATTTTTCCAAACAAAGTTATGAGATCAAGTGTTTTAAGATCATTCGCCTCTTTGATTGCGGTGACCTTGGGTTGCCATTTCAAAACTTTATTAGTAGCAATATCATTGGAAATAGGCTTACCTAGAGCATTCAACCGATTTATAAGATGTATGAACCTCTTTTGCATGTCGGTAATGGTTTCACCATCCTTTATGTGAAATAGTTCAAACTCTTGATTGAAGGTATTGATCCTAGCTTTTTTGACCTCATTAGTTCCCTCATGGGCATCTTCTAATGCGTCCCATATAGCTTTGGGGGTTTCACAATGGGAAACACGATAATATTCATCAACACCGAGTGCGGATATGAGAATATTTTACGCCTTCCAATCATGTGACCATAATTTCTTATCATTATTATTCCATTGATCGTCCGGTTTTGGTAGGAGGACGCCTTCACCATTGGTCATTGTAATTTGATTAGGACCATTAATGATGATGTCCCATACACCCTTATCAACCGAGTTGATATAGATACGCATACAAGCTTCCCAATAGCCATAATTTTTGCCGGTGAAAATTGGTGCTCTATTGCACGCCCCTTTAGGTTCGGTAGCCATTTTCTAATAAGCAAATATTAAGCACGGAATTAATTGGATCTTGTGATACCACTTGTTAGACAATAAGCTTCGATCTAGAGGGGGGTGAATAGATCACTATTTAAAAACTTTGACAAAAAACTATTTTGAAAAGTTTATGGCAAGCGGAAGTGACCCGGATCGAATCGTCTAACCGAACCTCTATCAAAACGCTCAGATATGCATTAATGCTATCAATGTATGATAATGAACACAAATTGATCAAAGACTTTTAATCACTACCAATTGAATGTTACTCTACAAGGATAGTCTATTTGCAATTATCAATCACAAAAAAAAAATCTATTGAGACAAATTATCGAACACCTTGTGTGCAATCGAATTTATTTGGAAATTTTCCTCACAAAATTGCAAATTACTCAACTTTCAAAAGATATGTCAAAATGTAACTTGGTTTAGACTAGAGATCATTTTTAAAAAGTATTACGAATATTAAGCATTAATATAATACTCCAAGATTGCATGGACATGTGGGAGTGGCAAACGGGATGCCCCTATTTAAGCCCAGCTCCGTGAAAACCCGAAAAAATAGGAGGGGACAAGGTAGACATAGTTGAGGATGCAGACCTGAAATATTTACCCACCCCACACTAAGAGTAAGGGCGGTGCGGGGCGGATCTGTGTGCATTGTAACACCCTAATTCCCTGACTCAATATTTACTAAAATAATTTAATTTTAACTCCACATTTAGAGTGTCATGCATGTTTCACAAAACATAAAAACCAATAAATCATAATCATGTGAATTAAGTTGTGGAAACAATAAAGTTTGACATATAACTTCTCAACAACAAATGAATAACAAAGTGGTTCAACAACTTCAAAGTGAATAAAACATGTAACAAAGAAATATAGACAACTTTTCCCTAGTGATACATATCAGAGCGACTCCACTAAAGATCCAAACAATAAATAACTAAAGAGGCCTCAATGTCGTCCTCTAGCTCAACTAGCCACTCGTCTATCTGATTTTCTATACTCTATAGGAGCATAGACACCACAACAAACAAACATGGGTGAGAATACGCTCAAATTTATTAATTGTGCAAAACATGGCAATGGTAGCATATTTACACAAATCAGCAAGCAAATCACATATTCACAACAACGAAACAATTCACAATACTTTTACATATACAATATGACCAACAATCTCAACTTAATGCATGTCGTACCAATTTGGACATCAGAGTTATGTTACTGGTTTTTGTCCATACTCGTTCTCGGTCCCCTATTCTGAACTAGAGCCCACCATAATCGTCATTGATCCCCACTACTAAATCAGTAATGTTTCACTAATCCCATTACTGAAATCAGCTACTCACTCTCAATCCCCTCTTCTGAACCAGAGCTCATCATAATCATCAATGATCCCAACTACTAAATCAATAACACTTCAGTGATCCCATTAATCAAATCATCTACTCGTTCTTGGTCCCCACTTCCGAACCAGATCTCACCATTGAACCAAAGCCAGTAGACCATGATGCATGGACTCAACAACAACATGCAAATATGATCGTTCATAACCAGGTCCACTTATGACCGTGTACACCGCCAATAAGTCCATCACCTCAACATAACAAGTATGATATGAAAATATATTCAACAATACATAATCATACAATTATATCCATATTCCAAATGTTATTCAATTTCTCATAATATTTTATCATAATAATATCATCTTAACACCAACATAAACATCCCTCCTCATGCCGTAATCATTAATTCAATCAATCACAATAATTAAAATAAAATGTTTTCATCGTCATTAACCATTATTTTACATTAAACCACAATTAACACCATATAATTACATCCTCAAGTACACTATTAACCTCTTAGGACCTTACCATAAGGTAGTACTACGAAATGTATTTCTAACGCTTCAAATTGCGCCTCAAACGGAGTCACGAAACTCAAGTTACATCATTTTTAATTTTGCAATTTCCCACTCATACAGTGGTAACCGGTTACGCTCTGTGTATAATCGGTTATATGCATGAAAAATAGGCCAGAAACCCATTTTTCTCACAGGTAACTAGTACCAACTGCAAGAAACCAATTACCATTATGCCCAACGTCCAAATTCACCATTGGAGCCCTATAAAAGCTCTAATTTTTACCCCCAACCACCCAAACTGAACAGAAATAACATATACATATTATACCATGATTAATACATCTTATATTCACTCATTAAACACCTAATCCATGACTTTATCAGGATTTTTAGGTTATGTAATACCAAAATACATCAACCACAATCATAACATTCAGATTCACATAACCACATCATGTATAACTTTTAACATAAAACAAAATACGAATTTCATATATCCCACACTAATTATAATAAATTTTTCACAGATTTCTCTCAATAACGCATAAACATCCATAATGGTGAAAAAGATGGGAAAACCTAGAGGAAGGTGAGATTCCTCTCTACTCTTCATTCATTTGACATCAATATTAGAGTAATCCCCCATCTCTTACCTTAATTTCTAGCAAGCACAAGCGTTGGTTATGTCTTCTTCCTCTCTCTGAAACCCTTGTTTTGCCTCTTCTCACAATTTTCTCTTTCTCCTCATTTCTCCAATTCACGTACTGATAAAAACAAAGGTTCCACTAAACCTCCTTTTTAACCTTAACCTAATTTTCATATTTTAATAATTTCACTCTTTCACCGACTTGTTCTTGTTTTCACCTCATTCCCTTATTTTTCAAATAATCCTATTTTCCACCCAAATCTCATGAATTCGTTATTTTCTTATTATTTTAATCATTTAAAATTATCTAAGATTCTAAATAATTCTCACCAATCTCCATAAATTCCAAAAATTATCCAAGCACACCAATAATTAATTAAAACTAATAAATCATATAAATTTGATGATACTCAAAAATAAATAAATAAAAGCAAATTAAAAATTTGATTAAATAATTAATTGGAAATTCGGGGCGTTGCAACTCTTCCCCACTTAAAGAATTTCCGTCCTTGAGAATTACCTGAGCGGAAAATCTCTAGATAAGACTCCATCAACTTAGTTCCCAAAGCTTCCTGCAAACTCTACCAAGACCTTGATGTGAACCTTAAATATTTATTTGATATAATTCTCAAAGGAATAACATGCAGCTTTACAATCTCACTGATGTAAGCCTCTGCTAGCCTTTGCAGTGGGTAAGTGATCTTTATTATAATGAAATGAGCATATAGTCTTTATATCAACACTAACCTAGATGGAATCACTTCCCTTTGTCATATTCGGCAAACCTATCACAAAGTCCATAGAAATAATATCTCATTTCCACTTAGGAATACTCAATGGTTCCATCAATCTTGACGGTTATGAGGCTCGACCTTTGACTTCTGACAAGTCAAATAAGAATAAACAAACTCAGCAACATCCTTTTTCATACCCGGCCACCAAAACATCTTCTTAAGATCCAGATACATCTTCGCAGCACCGAGATGAATACTCAAACCGCTTTTGTAACCTTCATCAAGAATCTTTTGCATAAGCTCTAGAAAATTCGGTACACAAACTCTATCTCTAAACCTCATAACACCATTCTCATCAATTCTAAAATCCACCTCTTTTCCCTTATTGATCAACACTTATCGGTCAATCAATTCCAAATCTGATTTTTGGCCCTCTCTGATCTCGTCCAGAACTCTATTAGTCAACTTTATCATACCCAACAAAAAACTTCGCAACGTCAGATTGCATACCAAACTAAGATCTTGAAACTGCTCAATCAAGTCCATTTCTCTAACCATCAATGCTGACATATGCAAGGACTTTCTACTTAAAGCATCTAGCATCACACTAGCTTTACCTAGATGGTAACTCAACTCGAAGTCGTCGTCTTTCAAGAACTTAAGCCACCTTCTCTGTCTCATATTCAACTCTTTCTAATCAAACTGGTATTTCAGACTTTTATGATAACTGAACACTTCAAATCTAGAGCCATACAGATAATGTCTCCAAGCTTTAAGCACAAACACTACAGTTGTTAACTTTAAATAACGGGTAGGATAATTCCTCTCATGAACTTTCAGTTGTCTTAAAGCATAAGCTACCACATAACTCTTATGCATAAGCACGCCACCTAAGCTCATCATGGAAGCATTACAATATATAATCAAGGATTCACTAGTGTCTGGTAGAACCAAATCTGGAGTTGTCGTCAACCTCTTCTTCAAATCTTGAAAGTTTTCCTCACGCTGAGCATCACACACATAAGCTTGTCCTTTTCGAGTCAACTAAGTCCAAGGAAAATTTAACCTTGAAAATCCTTATATAAACATCATGTAGTAACCAACCAAACCAAAAAAACTTATGATCTTAGTAACAAACTTAGGAGTCTCCTGCTGTAACACTACATCTACCTTACTCGGATCGACCGTTATACCACCACTGGAAATCACATGACCAAGGAAGCTCACTTAATGCAACCAGAACTCACATTTGGACAACTTGTCATATATTTTCTTCCCTTGCAAGGTTTGCAACACCACTCACATATGACATGCATGCTCTTCATCTGACTTCGAATGCACCAAGATATCATATATGAACACAACCACAAACTAATCCAAATAAGGATGGAAGATTATATTCATATACTCCATGAACACGCTTGGCGCATTATACACATCGAACGAAATCACTGAGTACTCATAGTGGCCATATCGGGTTCTAAAAGCAGTATTTGGAATATCTTCAGGCTTCACTCGAATCTGATGGTATCCTGATCTCAGATCAATCTTGCTAAAAACACAAGCACCTACCAATATCTCCTGGAAAAACATCAGGAAACACACACACCACATGCATATCACTAGCCATAACATCTCTCTCCACACTCAAAGAAGCAAACATCACGAGCACCTGATCAACCTCCCTTAAAGACATCTCAACTTGATCGGCAAACACGAATCTCGAAACCATATTCTCTCCGGGTTCAGGAAATAATACATTCTCAACAACACTTGCACCCTCACCCTCAGCAGCATGCTTACCCAACTATTCACACCTGAAACACCTCAAAGAAACATAAGTTCATCCCTAACTTATTTCAATTCTGCTCATGCTAGCAAGCGGTTAGAAAAACAAACGAGCATCGATAGTGTTTCACACACATGTCACATACCAAGGAACAAACACAATTACACAACATGGATAGGTGGACCAACTAGGCTCTGATACCACTAGGTAACACTCTAATTCACCGACTCAACATTTAGTAAAATAATTAAATTTTTAAATCCACACTTAGAGTGTCACACATGTTTCACCAAACATAAAAACCAACAAAACATAATCTTATGAATTAAGCAGTGGAAACAATAAATTTTGACATATAACTTCTCAACAACAAATAAATAACAAAGTGGTTCAACAACTTCAAAGTGAATAAGACATGTAACAACGAAATATAGATAACTTGTCCCCAATGCTACATATCAGAGCGACTCCACTAAAGACCCAAACGATAAATAACTAAAGAGGCCTCAACGTTGTCCTCTAGCTCAAGAAGCTACCCCTCTGCCATATTTTTTATACTCCAGAGGAGCATATTTATGGGAATACGCTCAAATATATTTATGGTTTAAAACATTGCAAGGGTAGCATATTCACACAAATCAACAAACACATCAGATATTCACAATAATGAAATGATTCACAATAATTTTATATATGCAATGTGACCAACAATCTTGACTCAATGCATGTGGTACCAATTTGGACATCAGAGGTATGTTACTATTTTTCATCCATACTCGCTCCTGATCCCCTCTTCTTTACTAGAGCTCACCATAATCGTCACCGATCCCCACTACTGAATCCGTAAAGCTTCATTGATCCCATTATAAAAATTAGCTACGCTCTTCCAATCCTCAGTTCTGAACCAAAGCTCACACTAATCATCATTGATCCCAACTACTGAATCAGTAACGTTTCACTGATCCATGACTGAAATTAGTGACTCGCTCTCGATCCCCACTTCTGAACCAAAGTCCATGCACCATGATGCATGGACTCAACACTAACATGCAAATATGATCATTTACAATCGGCCCCAATTCTAATCGTGTACAACACCAATAAGTTCATCACCTTAACACAACAAGTGTGACATGTAAATATATTCAACAGTACATAATCATACAGTTATATCCATATTCCAAATTCTATTTAATTTCTCATAATATTTTATCACAATAATATCATCTCAACATCGACATCAACATCCCTCCTCACAGGACAATCATTAACTCAATCAATCACAATGGTCAAAACAAAATGTTATAATCGTCATTAACCATTAATTTGTGTTACACAACAAGTAACACCATATAATCACGTACTCAAGTACAATATTAACCTCTTAGATCCTTACCATGAGGTAGTACTACATGTTATCTTTCCAACGCTTTAAACCGTGCCTCAAAAGGAGTCACGAGACTCAAGTTACATCATTTATAATTATGCAATTTCCCACCCATATAATGGTAACCGGTAACGCTTAGTGTGTAACCTGTTACACTAAACCTCTTTTTTAACCTTAACCTAATTTTTTAGATTTTAATTATTTCACTCTTCCCCCAACTTATTCTTATTTTCACTTCATTCCCTTATTTTTCCAATAATCCTAATTTCCACCCAAATCTCATGAATTCCCTATTTTCTTATTATTTTAATCATTTAAAATTACTAAAATTCTAAATAATTTTCACCAGTCTCCATACATCCAACAAAATATTCAAGCACATCAATAATTGAATAAAACTTATAAATCATATAAATTCACCAATACTTAAAAATAAATAAATAAAAGCAAATTAAAAATTGAATTAAATAATTAATTGAAAATTGTGGGTGTTACATGCATTGAACATTTTAAGCCTAACAATACAAAAAGTTATGTAATGCTCGCACCCGCAAAATCCCGCAAGAAAAATGGGACGGTACGAGGTAGACACTTTAGAGGGTGCAGACTTAAACCCTTGCTCCTCCCCACACTAAAGTGCAGGTAAAACGGGTATGCCCAATGGTCCGCACCCGTTTTTCACCCATATGAACCATTTTAAATGAGCCAACTATTTAATAGGTTCAACCAAACATTTGGATTAGAGGAACACGCTCTTGTTTGAATTTTAAAATGAAATATCTCATTCATTTGGGTATTACTCAGTATACCTTATGCCTTACTTACACATCCTAGTGAAGTTCGAAAAATACCCTTAGAATATAGAGTTTGAAATCCGTAAGCCCTTAAATATCTCTTCAATCTCTCTTTGAAACATGTTAGATCATATTTAAGTATATGCCCAGATTTTGAAATCTGGATTAACAATTTAAGGAAATTGAAATTAATTTTAGAAACTAAATTAAAGAATTTGTCCAGATTTTGAAATTCAGATTCCACGCTGTTATTAAAAAAACATAAAGAATTCTAGACAAAGGCTGAAAAATAACATAACTTAACATAAATATTTATTATGAAATACACAAAATACATAACATAACATAAATCTTTGTTAACTTAAATCTAACAATGACATTTCTCAATAATACATGGTTGACGATATTTCAACATTTTTATAATATTGTTGGCCGATCTTGCAAGTGTCGCGTGATCCTTAATTCGACATCGAATCATATAAGTTTCTTATTTCTAGGAATGCAACCTTTTATGAAGCTTGTTTTCCTTTCACCCAAAGTCATGACCGCAAACCCTTACCTCCTCTAACCTCCTGATAATACTGACCCTAACCCTATTATTTCCCATCCCACCTCACCATCCCCAAATTCCACACCTCTTCCCATTTCTCCTACCATTTCACCACTCACTATTTCTAGTCTCAACCATCTTTACCCTTACTCTGTATCTAACCTTCCACCACAACCTACTAGGAAATCCACCAGACAAACCAAAAAGCCTTCCTACTTAAATAACTACCACAACAACCTCCTTAACACTAACATGTCATCATCCCTTGCTCCTAACCCACCATAAATTACCCTTTCATATGTACTCAACTATAACCAATACAATAACAATTTCAATTTTTTTTCCTAGTTGTTACTTCTACCTTGAACGTACTACATACTCCCAATCCTACAAACATGAAGGTTGGTTCCAAGCCATGCAAACATGGTTATAATCCCTTGAACTAACTAATACTTAGACTATCATTGACCCCCCCCCCCTCTCAAAAAACACATATTGGATGTAAATGAGTTTAAATATCCTGCTAATAATATTATTGACAGGTACAAAGCTCGAATAGTTGCAAAGAGTTACATTCAACAAGAGGGTGTTGACTACTTTGACACTTTCTCTCCTATTTCCAAATTGACCGCTATAAGAACATTAATGTCATCTACATAAACTAATAATGCAATAAAGTTTTTATGAATAAATTTAGTGAATAGTGAATAATCAGCAGTAGAGTGACTGTAACAAAGAGATATCAAGGTGTATGATAATTTAGAATACAACTGTCTATTGGCCTGCTTGAGGCCATATAGACTTTTGTTAAGTTTACAAACCTTTATGGTGGGAGATAAACGAAGAAGTTTATGACCTTTGGGCATGGTATTACAAACTTTTTCATTTAGATCTCCATGAAGAAATGCATTATTAACATCTAATTTTTCTAGATGCATTACTGAAATCGCACACATCAAAGCCATACTCCATCACAAGTTTTGTATCAAGGACCTAGGTCCTCTAAGATGCTTTCTTGGGCTTGAAGTGGCTAGATTTACCATAAATATTTTTCTTAATCAACGTAATTACACTCTTGGCCTACTAAAAAATACACGTTTGTTAGCCTTTAAAATTTTCCCAACTTCTTACAATCCATCTATAGAACTTTATTTCCCTAATTCTACTTCATTTCATGATTTAACACAACATAGAAGATTAATTGGAAGTTACTTTATTTAACTACAACATGTCCTTATATTTCCTTTGTTGTCCAATAACTAAGTCAGTTTGTTTCAAATCTTACTAATAGTCATTTCAAGACAACAATTAGAGATCTTAAATATGTAAAAACTATCCCTGCTTAAGGACTATTTTATCCAGCTAATTCTGATTTAGTACTCTTTGGTTTTGTAGATAGTGATTGGGCCACATGCTCCACAACAAGGAGATCCATCAGTAGTTTTGCTATTCTTTTTAGAAACATCGCTTATCTCATAGAGGTCCAAGAAAGAAAACAACAGTCTCCCGCTCCAGCTCGGAAGTAGAATATAGAGCCCTCACATGTGAATTTCAATGGATGCACTACCTCTTCAAATATCTTGGCATAAAATTCAATAAGCCAGCATCCATTTACTATGACAACCGATCTACAATCTATCTTACCTATAACCCCACCTTTCATGAACGATGAAAGCACGTCGAATTTGGATACCACCTTATACGAGAGAAATTGGAATCTGGCCTAATCAAGCTCTTTCCCATTCAATCTTCTGCTGAAATTTCCAATGTTTTGAAAAAATCGCTTGTTGCCTCTACTTTTTCTTCTTTTCTTAGCAAGCTGAGACTTTTCTCAATACACAATGCAACTTTTGGGGGAGTGTTAGAAACTAACTTTTAATTTTTAGGTTACTATTTGATGTATTTTAGTTCCACCAATATAAGACAATTGGTTGGTCACATTGCTACCTTTTTGTCTTGTCATGAAAAATACCCGAACGTACGAATGCTCGAAATAACTATAGAGTCGCCACCGAAGTTTTATTTTTAAAGGGAAACATCGATAAAACTCTTAAAGAATGAAAACATGGTCATTGCAACTAGTTTTGGGTTCAAGAGTCGGTTATGTGAGGGGAAGGTATTAACACCCCTCACATTTGTTGTACTCAACGGGAACCTTCTAATTAATTTTGTGAATGTTTAGTTTAAAAAGTGTTTGAAGTTCTTCTGTTTCTTAAAATACAAATTAAAAAAAGGGGGAACATTTTTTTTTATTAAGGTGCTTGACAAGATGTTGAATCTTGCTCCTACGTATTCCTAGGTGCGATGGGAAACTCAAAACCATATAGTCTTTCATATAAAATGTTTGTTTGTTGATTGTTTTTAGGGAATAGTATTAGATCATATTCGGGCGATTAAACATCTTCTTGTATGCTCGCACTATGGAGGATGAAGCATCTGTTTGTATTTCGTGTCGAAATAAATAAACACCGTTCTTTTAAAAAGTTTGTTTTAAAGGAAAAGCGATTAATTTAATGAGTTAAGGTTATTTTAAGATACAGAGGATGAATAGCCTGTTCAGGCAAAGCGTACGCTGAGCTTTCGATTGTTCGAGAGAAGAATGAATATACAGCCATCCATTCCTCTTTTAATCCTAAGTTTATCGTGAAAATTATTTGTGGAAGGCAAATGATCGTTCATACAAAGCGTGTGTTAAGCCCTCTATTATTCGAAAAGCAGGTGAATATGTATTCACCCATTCCTTCCAAGTTAATCAGGGGTATTTTGGATGGGACACAAATAAATGCATTCACTCGTTCCACATTTGTTAAAAAAGAGGGGAATTGATTTAAAAGAAACAATTTTTTTTTGTATTTTTAAAATTTATCCGTATTTTTTATAATAATAATTAAAATAAACTAAATAAACTAATAAAATAAATCAGACTAATAAATTAATTCAGAGGGGGTACAAACTGAATTGGGGAAGTAAGAAACCAAATGAATTCAGGGGCACAAACCAAGGGAGTCTGACTGACAAAAAAACAAAAAAAAGAACTAAGGGAAAAGATTGTGGCCTTCAGATCAATCATGTGGCCTATAATCCATCTCAAGTAGAACATGCTTGGCCGTTTGATAAAAAATTAACGACCCACAATGAAATCTTGAGGTGGAAGTGCACACATGAGATCATGGTAGAGAGGGAATCTGATGGCCCTGGAGAGAGCCATGTGTCATGATCCAAGCGTGACGAGAGAGAGAGAAAGAGAGAAAGAGAGAGAGAGAGAGAGAGAGTATTTAAACTCACTCTCCTCAGACCTCTCTCATTTTCCCCTTTTCTTTCTCTCTCTTCTCTCATTCTCTCTCTCTTACTCCTCCTCTCTCATGCTCTCCCATTCTCTGACCTCTCACCACCATCTAAACCCTTAAGACCACCGCAACACCGCCCTTATGTCCACCATACCCCACCCTTAGAACCACCACATTCATTGTGTTCATTTGAACACATTTCAACCCAGAATTATGAACACCGCCACCAAAACTACAGTGAGCCACCGCTTAAACCCAGAACTCTGTCGTGAATATTCATCATGTTCATATGAACATGATGAACACTCATCTTCTACCTCTCAACCTTCAACCTAATTCGCCCAAAAATGACCTTAACTTAACCCAAATTCAACCAAAACCACATCAAACCATATACCATGACCCTTTAAACCTGAATCAAACTTCAAAACATAAAAACAAAACGACAAATTCTGACCCCAAAAAACCTAAATGCCCTCTGTTCAAGTAAAAAACCACCAAACATTCAACCAGTTATCCTTAAATCGAACCTAACACAAATATAAATCAGTTTAACATAAACTAAACACAAAATCAAAACCCTAAATTCAATTATCAGCACAAACCAATAAACAAAAAGAACAAAAGGGTTACATTTCGGCAGAATTTGTCTTCAATGTGAAAACAAATTCGTAGGTTTTTTTGTATCTGTAAACTCGTGAATTTTTTTTGCCCCCCTTCTGTAAATTTTGTAGGGTTTTTATAAGTAGAAATTAAGTTAAATCAATTAAGTTTGATTGATAAGTTTTGGAAGTATTAGATTGAATTAGATTTTGATTTGACTCAATTTTTTACTTAGGGCTTAAGTTTGTATGAATTAGAAAAAACCCATGGGCCTTTCAATGTAATCCGATTTTGATGTAATGGCGATTCAATTTTTTTGTGTGATTTGATATTGTTTTTGGCATGCTTTGGATGTTTTTGGTGTTTTAGGGTTTCACGGACAAATACAAAATAATAATAATAAAATGAAATTAAAAATACTATAAATTAAATAGGCTAAATTGCTTAAATGCACCTTTTGACCCTCTAATTTAAGCATTTTAAATAATTGATCCCCCTATTACAAACCAACGATTTTGGTCCCTTAATTTTTCCGGCCTTTGGATTTTTATGGTCCCCCTCATCTTTTGCATACGAGGCAATGGTGATTAGAATTACAAAATTATTTTTAATTACCTGTCATTGATAACTGGATAATTTATTATTTAATATGATTTTATAGAATAAATTAATAATTTTAATTCAATTTTTTTAGAAATTAATTCGTTAAAGTTTATACAAGAAATACTTTGGGCCTATAGCCCATTCCTTTTCAGCCTTATTCCAATATATAAGATGACATTAAATCATGTATGGATGAAGTTTATAAACACTCATTGCATTTGTGAACAAACCGACATGATACTTTATCTTAAACCACTATTTACACATATTTGAATGTCGAAAAGATTGAATGGAATATATATGTTACAGGCATTGTAATGCTATATATGCACTCATGTAGGGTTTGGTCTTGTTCTTGGCGATGATGGAAAACGATTCCGGACTCACAACAACGAGACAATTTGATTGGTTGATTTACTTGATGAAGCTAAAGATGCTGTAAAACTTCCCTTGTTGAACGTGGTAAATACCCATGTTGCCTAGTGTTATTTTTATTTCTAATATAAGTGACACGAAGTTAACCTCTTAAATCTGAGCTCATTTAGATAATGCTAAAGATTGGACAGAGGAAGAGGTTGAGAAAACATCAGAGGCAATTGGATATGGATTTGTTAAGTAAGTTCTCTATCTCAGTAATATTTTTCCTATGCTTGAAATATAACCAACATGCTTTCCAGTAATAATATATAATTTGCTTATAGAAAGTTATAGTGATCGCTTTTATCTATCATACATATAAATATATAGTTTTGGTTTGACTTTACAACATTTCCGTTGTCTGGTTATGCCATTGCTATATGAGTACTGAATGAGTTGTAGTTTTGTTAGCCATCATGTTCGTACTTTTAATGTGTTTGCAGGTATGTTGACTTGAATTCCCCACGAATACAAAGAACATTTTACCTGCACTACATTTTCCTCACCTATTTCTTCCACTACTTTGTCCAGAAGCTTAAATAAATATGGTGCATACTTAAGTCTTCTTTATTGCTGCAGATATTTTAAGAAACAAATGCAATGTCTATCACTTTGGCAAATTTATCAGTTCCATCTATCTGTCAACATATATATTCATTCAATCTTTTCGACATTCAAATATGTGTAAATAGTGGTTTAGCATAAAGTCCTGCATCAGTTTGTTCACAAATGAAATAAGTGTTTATAAACCTCATTCATACTTGACTTAATATCATCTTATGTTTGGAGTGAGGTTGAAAAAGAATGGGCTATATGCCCAAAGTATTTCTTTTATAAACTTTAATTAATTAATTCTAAAATAATTGAATTAAAATTATTAATTTATTCTATAAAATAATATTAAATAATAAATTATCCAATCATCAATGACAAATAATTAAAAATAAATTTTTAATTCTAATCATCATTGTCACATATGCAAAAGTAGAGGGAGATCACAAAAATCCAAAGACCATCAAAATTAAAGGACCAAAATCGCTGATTTTGTAATAGGGTGACCAATTATTTAAAATGCTCAAATTAGAGAGACCAAAAGTGCATTTAAGCCAATTAAATATTGATATAGTAAAGTAAATGAACACGTAATAATAAACAGGGCAATGCTATCTTGTGCCCTTGGGGCACAAGTTAAGAAAGAATAAATGATTAATAGTCCCACTTATTTTATTATAGAACATGTAATAATGAAATACAATAATTATTATAGTTTAGGCATGTTTACTAAAAAAAATATGACAAAAGTACCCTCACATCTAATATCTCGCCTAGACTTTTTATCTTCTCAAATATTTCACGATTTCACGCTTCCTTAAAAATACTTTGTTAAAACTGAAATCATCACAAGTATGACAATTTAAGAACTTTCCTTACTCAGGTATGTCATATATCTTTTTATCTTTTTTATGTTATTTTATGATTCCAACTTTTTTAAAAATAACTTTCTATAGTCAGATGAATAACTTTTTTTGTTCTTGTTATTTTTGGAAGATAAATACAAAATGGAAAAGTGTGAACAATAATATAATAAATTTGGATTTGGATTTGACTATTGAATATTCAGTAGAAGAAGATTATTCAAAAAATGGTTCTTTTGAAATTGTTGTTGGTCGTAATATTATAGACGAAGTTGAAGAAATTGGAATTTTTGAGAAAGAAAATATTGTGATTTTTAGTTTGAATATTGAGATATATGGATTTTTAAAAGAAAGTGGTGAGGGTGACACTTTTAAGGAGTCAAATATTGTTTCTTTTGTTGGTCAAATTCTTCTTAGTAAGGAAGAAGCATTTACTTTTTATAAGAGATATGCATATCAACATAGGTTCTCAGTAATAGATAGCTATAACTAATACTGTATTTATTTGTATTATTGCTTAATAGTAGTAGTTAGCTACCTATCTAATAGGAACTGACTGTGGATTATCCATCCCTAGTCTCAAGGAAGAACTCCCTTAATATTTAGAGTTTCAGTTTCACCTCTGTATTATAAATAGCCATCACTTTGGCAATTACAATATATAAAACGATCATCCCTTTTATGGTATCAGAGCAAATTAACTTAAAAGTTTTTTTTTCTCGATCCTTCATTCATGGCATCACCAGATTCTGATGTTGAAACTCCCCAAGGGACACCCACTATGTCATCACCGGCTGACAAGTTAATTGTTTTGAATGCCAGATCTCAACTCTGCATCAAGCTTGACGGAGACAATTATCCCGCTTGGAGAATTCAGTTCATGGCTCTCTTAACAGGTGTTAGATACCCAAAAGTGCTTATTTGAGCTATCAAATATGGGTATCTTTCACTCCATTTCCTTGCTAAATTGTCAAAACCACCTTTGTTTTAGATGAAATGCAATACATTGATAAACGATCTTGGTACCTTTGATTTGTGTGTTATTGTGCAGGAAGAAGGCATAAAATAATTGAAAATGAAGACACAAGAAAGTTGGCAAAGGAACCAAAGAGAAGATGCATTCATCAGCTTGCTCGCTAGGCGAGAGCTGTAGCGAAGGACTCGCTAGGCGAGCTTCCAGTGAACGTTGCAGCGAACGCGTCCAGACTTGGTGAAAAGCGCAGCCAGCACTCACTCGCTAGGCGAGCCATCAGCGAGATCCCAGCGAGGATTCCAGTAGCCAAACCTCTCAACCTCGCTGGAGCGAGGGTTGAAGCGTGCCCTTAGCTAGGCGAAGGTTTTGTTCGCTAGGCGAACATGACAGTCTGAGATAGGCTGTTTCTCTGGGCGCAGGTGCCTCATGTGCCTCAATTAGACCCTCTCTAGGCGAGCCATTTTGCTCGCCTAGCGAGCATGACAGCCCAGTACAGCTCTATAAGTAGCAAGTGCCACTTTTTGGAGTCATACCTAGTTTTTCCATACTTTTGCACTTTTTCTAGATATTTTTACAGCATTGTTCTTAGAAGCTTTTGTGCCCTAAATTTCATTTCTCTTCATCTTTTAACCATCTTTTACAAAAAGAAGGTGGATTCCCATCCAATCTTGATTATTCGACTCGGATGTTGATCAACCTTCTTCTGAAACTTGCCGACCAAGCTACCATGAAAATGAGTAGTTAAGTCCTCCATTTGTCAAGGTTAGATGTAGATGATCATTAACTTTGTGTGTAAATGTAAGGATCTTCATGTGTAAACTCTTTAATGGTGAATATATGATGAAAACTTTGTTCTTATTCAAAACTCTTTGTGTTGGTTTATGATCGAGAGATGTTTACCAACTCTTAACCTAGGTTTTCATCCAATCTTGTTTGTTAGCTAGAGATAGTAATGAATGATTTTGTTCACCATAAGGTTGAACCAAAAAGTTGTCATTTTGATAGGTTGTGTTAGAGATAAACAATCGATCAAAATGGGAAAACTCACAATGTGTGTTCGAGAGAAACACATTGGGAGGACTTTGTGAAATAATTTATCATCTAAAGGAGTTTATAAGATTGTTGACCGAACAAATACATGCAAAGTGATCGTTGAACCCTAACTTTGGCAATATTTCTCAAATATTCAAATCAAATTTTTACCGCATTGTATTACCTTTTTATGCAAGATAACGTGATTAAAAACCAAAACCCCCTGTGTTACTTAAGCTAAGATTAATACAACCATCGAACGGCGGTGATATCTTACAATCCCTGTGGATACGATAACAAAAACCCGACACTTAAAATTACAACTAACAAAATGGCGCCGTTGCCGGGGATTGTAAATTGATATTGCGAGCATCGCAATGGTTGCTTAATTTTTAGCTTTCGAATTTTTGACTTGTGCTTGTAATCTGTTTGGTTTAGTGTGCAGCTTACGTTTTATGCGAGGGAAAATCCCTGTGGACGAACTTCTTTTTGATCCCGAGATCGAAAGAACCGCAAGGAGGAACAATAGCAAAACGAGACGTAGGAGGCAACAGGATAGACAACGTCAAGAGCAAGGAGAAAGTTCTTCTACCACAAATCCACCACCATTCATACCTAACATGGAGCCACCACCACCACCTATTTCTACTCCATGCATAAACAGTCCAAGAAACACCGCTCAGTTTGCCAACCACACGGGAAGGCAAGCTGAGATGAAAACGGGAACTCTCAATTTATTATATGGAAGTCCATTCACCGGAATGGACCATGAAGATCCCTTTGCTTTTCTCACAAAATTTTATGAGATAGCATTGGCGGCCGGAGTGGATCAGGCTCAGGAGCTCCCGTTGTTCAGAAGATTATTTCCCCATGCTTTGCTCGGCAAAGCAAAAGATTGGTACTTAGACCAAACACCAGCCGTAATGACAGACTGGAATGTGTTAGAAGAAAAGTTTATCGAAAGATTCTTCTCCCATAACCGGTTCATGGAATCAAAGACGGCCATCTCGGTGTTTGCACAAGGAATCAATGAATCCTTAAATGAAGCGTGGGAAAGATTCAAGTCCATGCTTAGGAAATGTAAAGGGCATGGATTTGATGAATTGACTCAAATCCATATCTTCAAAAATGGACTTCAACCAAATTGCAAGACGTTGTTGGATGCTACCTCGGGTGGCTCTTTATTGTCAAAAAGTGCCGAAGAAGCTACAAACATTATAAATCGAATGGCTTTAAATGATCTTCAGAGTCAAAGTCGAGGCAACTCTTTGAAGAAGCCGGGAGTGCTTGAGCTAGGGACGAACGATGCCATCCTTGCCCAAAACAAGCTCATCTCACAACAAGTGGAACTCTTAACGCAACAAATTAAAGAGTTGAGAGAACCGTCTAAAGCTAAACAAATAGCTTGTTGTGAGCTTTGTAAAGGTGAGCATGACACCGGATTCTGTCCACCTCCGGGATTCGAAGATGTAAACTACATGGAAAACCAATGGGACTACCAACCGAGACAACAACAACAACAACAACCTTATCAACCGCACCCTCAAAATCAACAACAACATTACCAAGGGAACCAAGGGTTCCAACCTAGGAGTAACTATTACCATAACCAAGGTTATGGAGGTGGTTCTTCTAGCCGCCAAAACCCTCCCCAAAATCCTTATATACCTCAACAACCGCCGGTCGTAACTTCTAAGTTGGAAGACACATTGACACAATTCATGCAAATGTCAATGGCAAATCAAAAAAGCAATGACGCGGCCATAAAAAATCTCGAGACTCAAGTTGGGCAACTTGCTAAGCAACTCGCGGAACAACAAACCGGTCCTTCCTTTTCGGCAAATACGCAAATAAATCCTAAGGAGCATTGTAAGGCGGTCACAACGAGAAGTGGGAAGGAGTTGATGAGTGAGAATAACAAAAGAGTTGAGAGTGAACAAAGAGAGAAAAAGAAAGAAAATGAGGAGGAAATATTGGAGGAAAATGTTGATGGTGAAGTGGGGGAGTGGAGTAAGGAGGAAGAAGTTGAAAATAACGAAAAGAATGGTGAAGTTGAAAAGAAAAAAAGTGTGGAGATTGAGAAAAATAAGAGTGATGAAGAAAGAGGGGAGCCAGTAAAAAAGCCTAGATGGAGGAGTTCTAGAATTGCTAAAGGAAAGGAGGTAGTGAGCGCTACTCCAATCCAAAACCTTCCTTATCCTCATGCTCCGTCCAAAAGGGAGAATGAACGGCATTACGCCTGGTTCATGGATATTTTTAAACAACTACAAATCAACATTCCGTTTGCCGAAGCCTTGGAGCAAATGCCCAAGTATGCCAAATTCATGAAGGACATACTTACCAAAAAACGGAGGCACACGGAACCTGAGACAATCTTGCTTGATGCACGATGTAGTGCCATCATTCAAAAAACTCTCCCAAGGAAGGAATCCGATCCGGGACGAGTCGCTTTACCGGTAACCATCGGAGACACCTATACGGGTAATGGCTTGATTGACTTGGGATCTAGCATCAATTTAATTCCCTTATCCATTGTCAAAAGATTGGGAAATGTTGATATCAAACCTGCTAAGATGACTTTACAACTAGCTGATAAGTCTACCACTGCACCATATGGAGTGGCTCAAGACATGTTAGTCAAAGTTGATAAATTCTTCTTCTCAGTTGATTTCATTGTTATTGATATGGAAGAGGACGATAATGCTCCACTTATTCTTGGCCGACCATTCATGAAAACCGCGTGCATGATGATTGACGTTGACAACGGTTTGATGAAAGTAAGGGTCCAAGATGAAGAGGTAGCCTTCCATCTTTTTAAAGCCAAAAAGCATTCTAATGAGAAGCATGATTCTTTTCGAATCGATGCCACCAAGGAGAAGCTAGTGGAGGTCGCAAACCAGGTTCATGTTTCTAATCCTTCCAAAAGATCTCTTATCGGAGTCTACAAAAGTTCGACCAAAAATAAAGGAAAAGAGATGGAAGCATTGTTGCATGAATTAGAGGCTTGTGGAGAACTTGTCTATCATGAAGAAACAAGGGAAGGCTTGGATATGACAAAGAAAGTGGAGGAGCCAAAACTAGAGCCAAATTTGAAGTATGTGTTCCTAGGTGATAACTGTACCAAACCAGTAATCATTAGCAGCACTTTGTCAACAAAGGAGGAGAATCAATTGATGCAGGTGCTGAGAAAGAAGGATGTTGTCAAATTAGTAGAGGTCGGGATGAATTGTTCTATCGCAGATGGTGAATGGGTGAGCGTTGTACAAATAGTTCCGAAAAAGGGTGGTATCAGATTTTATCGAAGGTTCATCAAGAACCTCTTGAAGACAACAAAGCCCTTGAGGAAGTTGCTCAACAAAATGGATCCCGGAAACTCAAACAACAAAGTGGATAGCGGAAGCTGCACAAATCCTTTGGATGCTCCTCTGTGAGCATCACACCGTCGAGCTTAGCCGACGTTAAACAAGCGCTTGTTGGGAGGCACCCCAACATTGTAAGTATTTACTGCTTTTTCTGTGTGTTGTGATGGGATTCAAAGTGCTAGCACCTTGCTGAATGAACCTGAATTGCTGCCTTTGAAAAGGCAATTGCTGTCATGCTCGCTAGCTGCTCGCTAGGCGAAGCAGCAGCGAGCGCTGCATGACAACACTTATTAAAAATCTCAGCAGGGCACTCATTTTGGCCCAAACACAACTTTTCTGTTTTTCAACTCTGCTGAGGAAAATTTTAACCGAGCACTCTCCACACTCTCTCATTTTCATCTCTCTCACTAACACTCTATCCCTATTTGGAAGATTGCAAACCCTACTCCACTTCACATTTCAATCAATCCGTGTAACTAAGGTTTGCCCTACTACATTTTCTGTATGTTTGAACTCTGTTATTTCCGATTTGGATGTCAATTAGGATGAGTTGTGGTATGGGAAACTTTAGGTTTGCATGTGGGATTTTAGGTTTTGCAATTGGGGATTTTAGGTTTTGCATGTAAATGTGTAATCCCCAATAGCATAGAACGTTCGTTTAATTGATAAATCATTAGGTTCTGAAATTAAAACCATTAGAATGTGGGTTTTGGGAAAGATTCTCTGAAAATGCTGCAGAACCCAAAAACCCGTAAGGTTCGCTAGCACTCGCTAGGCGAACCAGGGGCGAGCGTTCGCTGCCACTTCGCTAGGCGAAGCAGCAGCGAGCATGACAGTTCTTTAAATTTTGGTTTTGCTGTATAATCTGTTTGGTGTGTGTTGTTTCCTTTTATATTTTGCAGATGGAATCAAGGTCTGGAAATTCAAAGAAGAGGAAGGGAGGAAACACTTCCCGGTCTGTACCTATCCAATTTGATACCGATAAGTTTGTCGGCCCGAAGCAGGCCGCCAGGTACATTGCTTTGGAAAACGGAAAATTCTTCCGGAGAAGCGATTCCTCATCAACCCCCAAGGCACAAACAGAGCATTCGCCGGGTTGATTGACACAAAGAAGTGGGATCGGTTAATTTCCCCACTCGAGCACTATGATATCGCAACGGTACGTGAGTTCTATGCGAACACACTACCGGATGATGACGAGCCGTTTACTTGGAAATCTCGAGTGGCCGGCCGTCCCGTTGCGTTTGATCGGGATGCCATTAACCGAGTCCTAGGTGAACCGCTCCAGCTGGGAGCCGAAGAGAGGGACACATACCACACAGACTTACGGCTTCACCGGGATGTTGAAGCCATTTCTGCCGCCCTGCTATTAAGAGGGAAATCTGTTGAGCTGAACCCATCTGGGGTTCCCATGAGGTATCATAGGGAGGACATGACTCCCTTGGCTCAACTGATTCTGCTGATGGTGCTGACAAACATCCAACCAAAGTCCCACACTTCTACAGTGTCGATCCCAGTGGCACATTTGGTTCACAGTATCCTCTCCAACGTCCAGATCGATGTGGCGAGGATCATCGCTAATGAGCTTAAGTCCGTGATTGAGAGCGGGCTAAAGTCGGGGGCTCGTGTGAATTGTCCCCTGGCTTTCCCGTGCTTAATCATGAGTTTGTGCATTCAGGCGAGGGTGAGACTACCCTCAAGGGGTCAGGTAAGGATCCCGTCGCCCATTGATGACAGGTACGTGGCCAAATATTGCAGGGCCAAGAATGTTAGAGGCAGTGCAGCTGCAGAGAGTACCCGGGCTTCTGATGGTCCTGGTACTTCTACTCCTGGACCAGATCCCTACCTGCAAGTTGTGTGCGATTACAGTTTTGAATGGATGGCGGCAACCCAGTGTGCCATGATAGATATGCACGACTCTATGCAGCGGTTACAGCTGCAGGGAAGTGGTGCTCATGCCTTGATGACGCGTGAGCAGTTTCTGCTTAACGCCAACTGCCCTGTGGACAGGCCTGTGTATGGTGAGGGGGCGGGCGCTGGTGCGTCTTCGGGTGCTGCAGCTGATGATGCTGATGATGATGATGATGAGGCTACCGGTTCTGAGGCCGGTAGCGAGGAGGATTCTGAGCCCTTGGAGGGTTAAGTTATTGTATTTTTCAGTTTTTATGTTTATTTCTATTGTATTTTCGGATTCTGTATTTTGACTTTGGTTTTGTACTTTTGGGGTGTTTTGTCCCCCACGAACAAATTTAAATTTTGAAGTTTATATTATTATTTCTGTTTTAAATTTTGTTGTTTTAATAAATTTTTGGTTGATTGAGTGGCAAACCCTCTAGATTGGTTGCTCCTCAAAGAAGTACCCAATGAAGGTGCATGCGAGCTTGGATGGCAATGATAAGAATAAACAAGTGAATAAGGCTAAGGTACATGGTTACCTCCGGCTAGAATTTTAGAATGCATTAAGAACTTTACTCTTTTTGGTAAATTGAATATTGTCTTTTTGCAACATAATTGAATGAATGTTTCATCTAGAACTTAAAACCACAAATTGTGAGGAAACCTCCATTGTACACTTAAATGCTGGATTCTAATAAGTTTTGTTGATTTATTTGATTCATGCCTTGTCTTTTATTATTGTGAATATGTGGAAGCAATTAGAAATGATCAAGGCACTTGTTTTCTATCGAGCACAACTACATCCAAAAACAACTTACCTGTGAGCAGAGAGAGTATTCGTTAACCCCTTTGAGCTTAAACAGTTGAATCTCAGCTTGAAATAAAGCGAGATTTCAAAAATCTTTTTTTTACAACCCGGAAAATCTTGATTATTGTTCTTTTGCCGTAAAAAGTTAAGAACATTCACTTAGGGTGAGTAAGAAATAAGTTGGGGAGAATCGGTAAGTACCACAACTCTTGAAAAAAAAATGAAAAATCGAGCAAGCATTGAAAATAAAAATATAGAAAAGAAACATTTGTTTTGTAAATATGATGTGAAAGAAAAGAACAAAAATAGAAAGAATGAAAATGAATGCTTGCTTGGAAGAAAAATAGTGAAAAATAAAAATTGAGTTGTGAAATAAGAGTTGTGAAGGTTTCAAATAAGAAACAAATGGAACGAAGTCGAGATGTGTGAATATGTGTACAGTGAATGTCTCTTTTGCATCGGCAATTTCGTTTTCAATGGCCTTAGAAATGACCCTTGTTTGTTAACCTGACCAAGCTTCAACCGAAAAGCCCTTAGTGATCTTCGTGCTTCCACATTACCATTTATAATTGTTAGACATTGTATGAATCGAATTGATTTCTTCATTATTTGTTAGAGAGTGAGATTATTCTCGCGGTTGCAAACGCGTAAATTCTTCATTCCTTATTCGAAGAGGAGAGATAGGGTGATTCATTCAGAATAATATTGTTGTAGATAGATAAATATTTCGCATACCTATTAAGTTTTAGTTCTTGTGTATTATTTTATTCGAACCGTTGGAAACTTGTATATGCTGATTCACTTGTGTTTGAGCCGTTTTATCCAACTTCGGAGAAACCATTTTCTTAAAGCAAATCCTCTTGTCCTTCAAGAGGCATACTTTGCTTGAGGACAAGCAAGAATATAGTTGGGGAGAGTTGTTAGATACCCAAAAGTGCTTATTTGAGCTATCAAATATGGGTATCTTTCACTCCATTTCCTTGCTAAATTGTCAAAACCACCTTTATTTTAGATGAAATGCAATACATTGATAAACAATCTTGGTACCTTTGATTTGTGTGTTATTGTGCAGGAAGAAGGCATGAAATAATTGAAAATGAAGACACAAGAAAGTTGGCAAAGGAACCAAAGAGAAGATGCATTCATCAGCTTGCTCGCTAGGCGAGAGCTGTAGCGAAGGACTCGCTAGGCGAGCTTCCAGCGAACGTTGCAGCGAATGCGTCCAGACTTGGTGAAAAGCGCAGCCAGCACTCACTCGCTAGGCGAGCCATCAGCGAGATCCCAGCGAGGATTCCAGTAGCCAAACCTCTCAACCTCGCTGGAGCGAGGGTTGAAGCGTGCCCTTCGCTAGGCGAACATGACAGTCTGAGATAGGCTGTTTCTCTGGGCGCAGGTGCCTCATGTGCCTCAATTAGACCCTCGCTAGGCGAGCCATTCTGCTCGCCTAGCGAGCATGACAGCCCAGTACAGCTCTATAAGTAGCAAGTGCCACTTTTTGGAGCCATACCTAGTTTTTCCATACTTTTGCACTTTTTCTAGATATTTTTACAGCATTGTTCTTAGAAGCTTTTGTGCCCTAAATTTCATTTCTCTTCATCTTTTAACCATCTTTTACAAAAAGAAGGTGGATTCCCATCCAATCTTGATTATTCGACTCGGATGTTGATCAACCTTCTTCCGAAACTTGCCGACCAAGCTACCATGAAAATGAGTAGCTAAGTCCTCCATTTGTCAAGGTTAGATGTAGATGATCATTAGCTTTGTATGTAAATGTAAGGATCTTCATGTGTAAACTCTTTAATGGTGAATATATGATGAAAACTTTGTTCTTATTCAAAACTCTTTGTGTTGGTTTATGATCGAGAGATGTTTACCAACTCTTAACCTAGGTTTTCATCCAATCTTGTTTGTTAGCTAGAGATAGTAATGAATGATTTTGTTCACCATAAGGTTGAACCAAAAAGTTGTTATTTTGATAGGTTGTGTTAGAGATAAACAATCGATCAAAATGGGAAAACTCACAATGTGTGTTCGAGAGAAACACATTGGGAGGACTTTGTGAAATAATTTATCATCTAAAGGAGTTTATAAGATTGTTGACCGAACAAATACATGCAAAGTGATCGTTGAACCCTAACTTTGGCAATATTTCTCAAATATTCAAATCAAACTTTTACCGCATTGTATTACGTTTTTATGCAAGATAACGTGATTAAAAACCAAAACCCCCTGTGTTACTTAAGCTAAGATTAATACAACCATCGAACGGCGGTGATATCTTACAATCCCTGTGGATACGATAACAAAAACCCGACACTTAAAATTACAACTAACAACAGGCTATGATCTCATGGGCTATGTTGATGGAAGTAAACCATGTCCATCAAAAGTGTTGGAGAACAATACTAGGATTGCTAATCCAGTCTTTACACATTGGGTTCGACAAGATCAACTCATTCTACATAGCATCATTTCCTCTGTGGCTGCAACAGTGGTCACACACTTAGGCACTGTCAAAACCTCCAATCAAGCATGGGAGATTCTGAAAACCATGTATGCTGGCCGCTCTCGTGTGCGTGTAATGACACTCAAACAAAAAATTTACAATTTCAAAAAAGGAAATCAATCCATGGCTAAATACCTTCAAGGAATTAAAGCCATCTCAGATGAATTATCAATCATAGATCACCCCCTTGATGAAACTGATCTTGTGATTCACACACTCAATGGCTTGACCAATGAGTATCGTGAAATTTCTGTTGCACTTAGAAGTAGAGAGTCTCCAATTGTCTTTGCTGAATTACATGAAAAGCTTATGGACTTTGAAACCATCCATCATCGTGCAGCGCAAGAGGCAGCGGATATTGTTTCCACTGCTAATGTTGTCACAAGAAATAAAGCGAATCAATACAGGAACAACAACAATCGCGGCTCCTCTCCTACTCAACGAACTGATGAAAGCAAAATTGTATGTCAGTTTTGTGACAAGACAAGCCATGTTGCGAAGAACTGCTACCGAATTAAGGGCTTTCCGAAAAGGCATGGCATTAAACCGACTGCAAACCTGGCTCAGAATCAGACTGCCACCCAGAGTCCCAGCTGGATAATGGATACAAGAGCATCTCATCATATTTCACAAGATCTGCAACAACTTACGTTTGCAAATTCATATCCTGGAGCAGATCAGGTCATTGTCGGCAATGGAACAGGTTTGAAAATTACTCATACTGGTAACTCTATCATTCACACCCCTGTTAAACCTCTTTATCTCAAACAAGTCTTGTGTGTTCCCAAAATCCAGTCTAATTTATTATCTGTTTCAAAACTATGTCAATCTAATACTTGTTCTATTGAATTTTTTCCAAACCATTTTGTTGTTAAGGACTTGAATTCGGGCCAGGCTCTACTCCAAGGTCCTCTTAAACAAAATCTATATCATTTACCCGCGGCTATCATTCCTTCACGTACACCTCATGCATTGCATACAAGCATCCATTCTGCGTCTACATGGCATCATAAGTTAGGTCATCCTTCTTTCAAAATAATAAAGCATCTGATTGACGATCATCATCTACCAATAAAGCTTCCAACATCTCATAAGTGTAGTTCATGTCACTGTGCCAAAAGTCACAAACTGCCTTTCTCAAATCATCATCTCACAAGTAGCAAACCATTGGAACTTTTGTACTCTGATGTTTGGGGACCGGCTCCTGTTAGATCATTAGATGGTTACTTGTACTATTTAATCATTGTAGATCATTTTTCCAAATATGTTTGATTGTATCCAATGAAACATAAATCAGATGTATTTACCATTTTTGTTCAATTTAAGTCCATTGTTGAAAAAAAAGTTTAACTTGCCTATTGTCTCTCTTTTCTCTGATAATGGTGGATAATTTATCAAATTGAAATCTTTTCTGGCTAACAAAGGTATTTCTCACTTAACCGCACCACCACACACACCCGAGGTAAATGGTACAGCTGAAAGGAGACACCGACATGTTGTTGAAACAGGTCGTGCTCTCTTGCATCATGCTAACCTACCACCTCAATTTTGGTCATTTGCATTCACTACTGTAGTTTACCTCATCAACAGAATGCCAAAACCAATCATTGAGATGAACTCTCCCTTTGAACTCTTGTTTCATCTAAAACCGGACTATAGCAAACTTCACTTTTACTCAGTTCGAAAAGGTAGATTCATCAAACACAATAGAATTGAGAGTAGGCGTGATTTCTTTTGCCATCGTGAAGGTAGAAATTTCTTGAAAATCACATAACCATAAAAAGAATAAAAAGAAATTGAGAATCAACTAGGTGTGAATGTAAATCTCATTTGCGAATTTCTTTGCAAAAAACTCATGATATGTTTCCAAGTGAGTGGCGAGTTACAACATTTGTTGTTAAACATAATTATACTTTGCTAACTCAATCAAAAGTGTGGTTCTTACCAGCTAACCGAATTATCTCAGATGATTATTCTGAACGGATTTTCTTGTTAAAGGAGGGTGGGCTTTCAGTTAGACAATTAATACGCAATCTATTTTTGAAAGCCAAGAAAAAAGTTGAAATAACTGATGTTGTTAATCTTCTTAAGTATTGTGAGGATGAAAAAAAGAGTTACTCTAAATTTCAGTATTTGATCTTACATATAAGGTAAATTCTTATGAAATGTCATTCAGAATTTTTGTGGGTATGAAAAGTCATGGAAAGACTATACTTTTTGGATGTGCACTCTTACGAAATGAAAAAACTTCTGCATTTTGTTGGTTGATGAAGGTAACTTCTAAGCTTAATTTCATAATTTTTCTTATATCATTTGTTATTGTATCATTTTTTTTAATTACACTGTTTTTTTGTAGACTTTTATATCTTTGATGGTGAAGCCTTTGAAGACTATATTAACAGATCAAGATCCATGGATGAAAGAAGCAATTTCAAAAGAGTTGCCATCAACAAAATACAATTTTTGCATATGGCACATCACTTTCAAGTTTAGTTGTTGGTTTAATGTTATACTCCGAGACAAATATCCAAAATGGTGTTATATGTTTTTATGATGGAATGACAACCACGGGTAGATCAGAGAGTATTAATGCATTTATTAAAAGATTCATAAAATCTCATACAAGTTTAAGTGATTCCACAAAGCATGTATGTTCTGATTTCTAAAATATAATACAATTATGTTTTGATTAATTTAAATTAATTTCAGGTTGATTTAGCAATCAATGATATTAAGCAAAAAGAAGAGCATGATATAATGTTAGAAAAATACAAAAATTGTGTAAGAAGCTGATATCACTTTTGCAAGAGCAAACTTATAGTCTTCTCACTGATTTTGCTTTTCAAAAGTTTCAAGAGGAGTTTGAAAGGCCCATCCAATATTCAACTCATCATGAAAATGATAATGTTTTTGTGTTACGGTATTATAAAGAATGTAAAAGTAGAAAACACATGGTCTTTTGGGATGATAAAATAGCTACATTATCAGTATTTTTCTTCATAAAGATTGTCATGAAATTTCTTCTAATTACTTGACATCACAATGGCGACTTCAAGTATAACATGAAGATGATGAAGTAAATCCTCAACCAATCAATGTTGTGTTTGAGGACCAAATAATATGTTACAAGAATGAAACTCATGCAAATGATATTGTTCAATGCCCTCCGATTTTCAAAACAAAAGGTCGTCTTAAACAAATACGTCTTAAAGGTGGAAAAGAGCTTTCACATACCATGAATACTTGGATTATGGAAAGACCTATGACATAATATTGCAACATGCCTCTAAAAGAAAATATTCAATTTTCTCCTCACACTAAAAACTAAGAAGAAGAAAATTTGTCAAGATGCAAATTTAAATCCAGTCCTTCTACCAAAAATTTTGGTAAATATTTTTTATTTTTATAACTTTTATATATTTTTTTATGTTTTTTTATATTTTTAATTTGTTAACTAAAACTATATTTTTTTTGTTTTTATTTTTATAATAGGAAGAAATTGATGATATTTGTATGAAGACCATCGAGTAATCTTATTTTTTTTATTTGGATAATTTTTAAAATAAATTGTATTTGAATGATATATTTAGAACTGTAATTTAATTTGCTATATTATTTTACTTTTAAAGCATTTTAATTTTAAAAAACTTTCAGCATAACTCTTGCAACAATATATTATTATAATTTAAAGCAAATCAATTTTAAGCTAATTTAAAAATAGAAAAAAAATAAAATTAAAGTTTGTCTTACGTAATCTTGGATGATTCTAAACATTTTCATTAAATTTAAAATATAAAAAATTATATAGATATGAAAGGATAATTTTATCCTAATCATTTTTAACAAATATAAATTTTAATATTTTAATTACTATAATTAATTATTACATGTTTCAAAATAAAGTAGATGAAATTAACTATCACTAATTACACCTTAACATGGTCCTTGGAGCACAAGATAACAAAACCATAATAAAAATGAAAGAAAATTAATTGGTAAAAATAAGAATAAATACATAAAGTAAAAAACAAAATAAAAAAATAAAAAAATGGATACAAGTCAGAATAATCCCTTTTAACTTTTAGCTAACTAGGTTGACATTTGACTCAGAACAATACAAACCATTCAGATGATTCTCATGAATGACTTAGATAAAATATAAAATACATACAAAAACACAATATCTCAAATAAGACGAATGTCTCTGACAAACTCTAATGACACAATAAATAATTTGAAAAACAACTGACTCTGACAAAGCCCAAATGACTCAAATAAAAAATAAGCATAAACAAATGATATAACAAAATGTAGGATGTGACACTTTTATTTTGTATAATACACTATTATTAGGAATAGTTTTAAAATTTGAATTCGTATAAAAACAATAGAATATTATGAAGCATATTGTTTCTTCTTAAATTCATAACCAATAAATTAGATTTACATAATTTTCTCTTTTGACAAGAGATATATGGCATTCTTAAATTTCACAAAATCCAAAAGATTATACTTTCGCAAAAGCTAGTATTGTTCTTGTGAACATAACAAAAATATTATTCAATAAAATGAAACGCATTATATATTCAAACATCAGCGTTTGTAGTCCAGCGGTTAGGATAATTGCCTTCCAAGCAATAGACCCGGGTTCGACTCCCGGCAAACGCAAGAATTTTCGTTTTTCTTAAAAATGTATTTAGTTGTAGCAAGGGTAGGTACCCCACCTGAAACGAACAGTTGTTGCATTTGTGGTTCATATGAATCTTGCACCTCAAATCTCACCGCTACCGTAAGTAACTTGTGATAGCTTAATCCTTCACTAGTAACCTCCCCAATGGAATTTTGTTCCACAACTCTTTCTTTCTCTTCTTCCACTTCTGTTCTCAATTCTCAGGTAAATTTCTTACCTCTACTCATGTATGTTGTTTATCCTTTTCCATGCATGTATGTTGTTGAAACTTTCACTTCCTCTTTGTAAAAAAAGTTATACATTTATTTATTTATTTCTGCATTACCTTATTGCTCTTCTTTTAATTTGTGCTGCAGAGCCCTAAATTTCCTAAAAGGAATTTCTGTCAGAAAATTTCAAACCCTACATTGCCTAAACCATTTCTTCAAATATATGGTAAACCTCACAAATTAATTTATGAACAAAACTCAACAAAACTTTCTCCTAGAACACATAGAGCATCCATATCAGCTAAATCCGGAAGACAAAATTGGGATTTAGGAAGATTTATTAAAACTTTATACTTCTTCAATGGTCCTCCATCTCCTGCTAAGGTAACTTTTTTTCATTTCTGAATATTTATCATTTCTGAATTGTGGATCAACTAATAATATTTATCATTTCTGAATTGTGAAGTTCTTTGACTTTCTAGTTGGGAAACTATCCAGTACTTCCCCTAGTGTATCGGTTAACTCCATGGGGACTTCCGATATTGTTCTTGTTGCTGGAGCTACCGGTGGTGTTGGTCGAAGAGTGGTTGATGTGTTACGGAAGAAAGGAATTCCTGTCCGAGTATTGGTATTGTTTTGTTTGTGGATTGCCTTTGATAAATTCTCACTGCAAATAATTTGGATCAATGAATAATATTTTATTTAACTTCTGTATCAATATTTATCAGGTTAGAAATGAAGAGAAAGCAAGAAAGATGTTAGGCTCAGATGTTGACTTGGTGAGTTACTTTAATTGAATGCGCTGAAATGCTTTACGATTGATAAAATAATATAAATATGTACTTTCTTAGTTTGCAATAATTTGCTGTTGATAATGAGATGTAATTGGACCTAAATATGATGGATGCCAAAATAATGGAAAAAATGTTACTTATGGAGGGCAGAGTAGCCAATAGCAGCGCTATCTCGCTATAGAGGAGAGGAGGCCGGGCGTTATGAGAAGAGCCTTAGCGGTGCAAAACACTAGAGTGCATGCTATAGGATAAATAACGGGTAGCGGGGACGGAGTATTTCCTGGTCCAGAGCGGTTTCTGTTCCGCTATCATTATGAAAAAACGAAGTCATCCCTTAAATTTAAAACGTTTTAAGGGTAATTTTGAGTTGAGACTCAATCCTATCCTTTGCCTTCTCTGTTTTTATTTTAATCACATTGAAGAAAATGAAGAGTTTGGAGAAGATAATAGGATGGAGGATGAAGAGGAGTTTGTTGAAGAAGAAGACTTGTTTGATGATGATTTTTTGCTTTAAAGACTTCAATTATGATGATATTTGATTTCTATGATAGTTTGAATTTTAATATTTAGTACTTAAGTTTGAATTTTTGGATGTGT